>NC_084828.1:176160743-176450743 GCF_033115175.1 Lepus europaeus
GCCCTCAAAATTATTTGAGAATAATGTTAACTGTTTTTCATTTTCTCAAGGCTTATTAATTCTTGGATAAGTTTTTTTTTTAAGATTATTTAAAAGAGTGACCAAGAGAAAGGGAGAGAGCTTCCATCCATTGGTTTACTCTCCAAAAATGCCATAGTAGCCAGGACTGGGCCACACTGAAGCTGGGACATCCACATGGTGTAAGGGGACCCATGCATTTGGTCTATCTTCCTTTGCTTTTCCAGTCATATTAACAGGAAGCTGGGTCAGAAGCAGACCTACTGGGACTTGCACCTGTGCTCATGTGTGATGCGGGTGTCAGGCAGCAACTCAATCCACTGGCCTCTTTGGATAAGTGCCACAATACTTGCCCCTTTACATAAGTTTTTGAAGGCTGAGTAATACTCCATTAAATGAGTATACACAATGTGTTTGTCTATTCATTTGTTAGTGGATTTAGGATATTGACACATTTTGGCTCTTGGAAGTTGCTATAGACTGTGTTCTAAAAACATTCATATGTTGCAATTCTAACCTCCAAGGTAATTAGGAACTGAGACATTTGGGAGTAATTAGATCATGAAAGCTGTACTGTGGGATTAGTATCATTATAGAAGAAAGCACGGAGAGGCCTCTTCCTCTTGATGTGTGAGGTTCCAGTGCAAAGACAGTTTTCTACAATCCAGGAGGCTGGTTCTCATTAGTTAAGCAATGTGCCATGTCTTTGTCTTGCACAGTCTTCAGAACTGTGAGAAATAAAATCTGGTGATTATAAGCTACTCAAGTCATGGGAATTTGTTTTAGCCATCTGAATTGAGTAAGAGAGTCACACCACTCAGGCTTCTGACTCTGGGTCTACTGCTCTTTCCAACATTTTCATAAAGGGAACCGACTTTTGTATACTCTAAAATATCCCAGAAACGCAAGTGGTTTTCAGGGAGACAAGCAGCACATGTAAAAGATTAGCAAGTGGGGCCAGTGCTGTGGCATAGCAGGTTAAGCTGCTGTCTACAGTGCCAGCACCTGATATGGGCACTGTTTCGAGTCTCAGCCTCTCCACTTCCCATCCAGCTCGCTGCTAGTGGGCCTGGGGAAGCAGCAGAAAATAGCCCAAGTTCTTGGGCTCGTGCACTCACATGGGAAACCAGGGAGAAGCTGGCTTCTGGCTCTCAATTTGGCTTAGCCCTGGCTGTTGCAGCCATTTGGGAAGTGAACCAGCTGATGGAAGACCTCCCTTTCTCTGTCTCTCTCTCTCTAACTCTTTCTTATAATAAAATAAATCTTTAAAAATTTTTTTAAAAAAATTAACGAGTGGGATGTTGATGCTGAGCTTGATTGATCTAGGTTTCTTTTTAGAATATCTCTACTTTCAAGATGGCCCAAGTCATGGGCCCCTGCACCCATGCGGGAGACCTGGAAAAAGCTCCTGGCTCCTAACTTTGGATTGGCTCAGCTCCGGCTGTTGCGGCCATCCTGGGAATGAACCAGCGGATGGAAATCCTGTATCTCTCTCTATCTCTACCTCTCTCTGTAACTCTGTCTTTCAAATAAATAAAATAAATCTTTTAAAAAAATTACTGATGCCAAAAACAAGAGTGTCAATTTGTTAAATCAACAACAGGAGTCACTGTGCACTTACTCCTCATGTAGGATCTCTGTCCTTAATGTGTTGTTCAATGTGAATTAATGCTACAACTAGTACTCAAACAGTATTTTACACTTTATGTTCTGTGTGGGTGCAAACTGTTGAAATATTTACTTAATATATACTAAATTAAGCTCCTGTATATAAAGAGAATTGAAAATGAATCTTGATGTGAATGGAATGAGAGAGGGAGTGGGAGTTGGGAGGTGGGAGGGAAGTTACAGAAGGGGAAAAGCCATTGTAATCCATAAGCTGTACTTTGGAAATTTATATTTGCTAAATAAAAGTTAAAAAAAACTACAGAAAGGTATCAGTAGAGCATTAGCTGATGTGATAGCTCTAGAATTATTTCTAAAGGTGAAACTTTGTGGTGAAACATGGCACAAGATTGATGTCAGATAAGCAAGTCCAGAGGGCACACTCTTTTCAGTTCCCATGAGCTGTGCTGAAGTTTTCTAGCATTGGCATTACTTCAAACACTCTAGGTGCATCACACCCACTGGAACACCTGGATGTAGCCTGCCTTTTCTCTGGCAGTCCCACTAAGCCCCCAGCACACAGCTCTTCCCTGGAGCTCTGTGCAGAGGCTATGTCTTTTCTTGGACTACACAGGACTGAGCCAGAGGAAGAGGACACAGCAGAGCCATCAACATCGTCCTAGACTTTCTCCTGCTTCTGGTCACCATCAGGTGTCACTGGTGACATCTTCCATTCCCTGAAGGAGAAAATTCATAGCTGAGGAGATTGTTGCATTACCAGAGCTGGGCATGGAACCAGCAGCCTCACTGCAAAACTGTGGAGCAGAAACACACACTCGTTCTGTGAGCTTTTCTTTTCTTTTTTTTTTATTAAACTTTAATTTAATGAATATAAATTTCCAAAGTACAGCTTATGGGTTACAATGGCTTCCCCCTCCCAAAACTTCCCTCCCACCCACAACCCTCCCCTTTCCCATGCCCTCTCCCCTTCCAACCACATTATGATTCATTTTCAATTCTCTTTATATACAGAAGATCAGTTTAGTATATATTAGGTAACGATTTCAACAGTTTGCCCCCATATAGCAACACAAAGTGAAAAAAAATACTGTTGGAGTACTAGTTATAGCATTAAATAAGAGTGTACAGCACATTAAAGACAGAGATCCTACATAATATTTTTTTAATTAATTTTCTATGCCATTTCCAATTTAACACCAGGTTTTTTTTTTTCATTTCCAATTGTCTTTATATACAGAAGATCGATTCAGTATATAATTAGTAAAGATCTCATCAGTTTGTACCCATGCAGAAACACAAAGTGTAAAAATACTGTTTCAGTACTATTTATAGCATCACTGCACATTAGACAACACATTAAGGACAGATTTCACATGGGATGTAAGTACACAGTGACTTCTGTTGCTGACTTAACAATTTGACACTCCTGTTCATGGCATCAGTAATCTCCCTAGGCTCTAGTATAAGAAACAGTGACCTGATCAGCTCTTGTCCTGACTCTAGATGTACAATGTAATACTTTATCCTTTTTAGTATTTGTTGTTGTTGTTCTAGTACTAGTGGTTGAACTCTGTAATTAACACACAATTATTCTTAGGTGTTTAAATTTTAACTGAAAAGTGATCCCTGTTAAATTTAAGGGAGGAGATGTACAATTTGGGACATGCTCAATCAGACTTGCCCCAAATGATGGAGTTAGAAATATGCCAGGGAATTCCAATACAATCCCATCCAGGTGGCATGTACCAATGCCATCTCACTAGTCCAAGTGATCAATTTCAGTTCACAATTGATGGTTCTGATAGGTCTAAGAGTCAAAGGGATCACACAAACAAGACTAGTGTCTACTAATACTAACTGATAGAATCAAAAAGGGAGAGAAGGATCCAACATGGGAAGAGGGATACACAGCAGACTCATAGAATGGCAGACGTCCTAAACAACACTCTGGCCTCAGAATTAGCCCTTAAGGCATTCGGATCTGGCTGAAGAGCCCATGAGAGTATTGTAGGCATGGAAAGCCAAGATACCATGGAAAAGAAAAAAAAAAAAAGAAGAAGAAGACCTAAGTGAAAGATCTCTGTGAGTGAGATCCCAGTGGAAAGAACGGGGCCATCAAAGGAGGTGCCTTTCTCTGAAGGGAGGAGAGAACTTCCAATTTGACTATGACCCTATCGGAATAAGATCAAAGTCAGTGAACTCTAAAGGCTTCCATAGCCCTGGCAACTCTGTGAGCTTTTCATAAGGCAGTGGGTACCTCTGCTAACTCTCCAAAGTCACAGGGTTAGACGCATATTTTAAACTTCTTTACGTTAGCATCTGCTTATCTTTGTCAAAGTTTGACAAATGAACTTTTTTTAAGATCTATTTTATTTATTTGAAAGACAGAGTTACAGAGAGAGGTAAAGAAAGAGATAGAGGTCTTCCATCTCTGTTTCACTCCTCAGATAGCCGCAACAGCCAGAGCTGCACTGATCCGAAGCCAGGAGCTTCTTCCAGGTCTCCCACACAGGTGCAGAGACCCAGGGACTTGGGCCATCTTCTACTGCTTTCCCAGGCCATAGCAGAAAGCTGGGTTGGAAGTGGAGCAGCCTGGACAGAATCCAGTGCCCATATGGGATACCAGAGCTTCAGGCCAAGGCTTTAACCCGCTGTGACAGTGGCGCTGGCCCAATAAATGAACTTTATTCTATATATTACAACAGGTTGGGTAGGTGATGGGAACAAACTTGAGGTCTCGGTGGTAATTTTTATATCGCAGTGTGTAGGTTGATAAAGACTGGAATCCAGGTTCCTTCCAAGCTGTTTGAATTGCTCAAGTCATATAATGTGTCACAACCTCAAAATGGGAATAATATCTTGGAGGATGTGCTAGAACATAGAACAGGGATCAGCAGACTTCAGCTATGGGTGGTCTGAGATCAATCATTTCCATTTTAAAAAAGATTATTTACTCTACCACCAATGGCTCTACTCCCAACCTGTGTGTACTGATGGTTCTCTTCCCCACTTAATGCTGTATAATTGTTCAAAACCTGGTAAATGCCACTCTTAGGATCATTGGTTACTATCCTCACTCTGTCTTTTATGACCTTGTCTAAATATGATCAGAGTCGGCAAACTTGGAAGGCTTCCACAGCCTTGGCAACTCATGACGACAGCCTAGGGTGGTTACTGGCGCCATAAACTAGAGTGTCAATTTGTTGGGTCAACAACAGGAGCCACTGTGCACTTGCTCCTCATGTAGGATCTCTGTCCTTAATGTGCTGTACATTTTGATTTAATGCTATAACTAGTACTCAAACAATATGTTTCACTTTGTGTTTCTATGTGGGTGCAAACTGTTGAAATCTTTATACTAAATTGATCTTCTGTATATAAAGAGAATTGAAAATGAATCTTGATGCAAATGGAAGGGGAGAGGGAGCAGGAGAGGGGAGGGTTGTGGGTGGGAGGGAAGTTATGGGAGGGGGAAGCCATTGTAATCCCTAAGCTGTACACTGGAAATTTATATTCATTAAATAAAAGTTAAAAAAAAAAACAATCACATTGAAAGTGAAAAAAAAAAAAGATTATTTATTTGAAAGGGAAGGGGAGTGAGAAAGTGAGATCTCCCATCCTATGGTTTACTGCCCCAATGCCCATAACAGCCAAGGCTAGCACAGCAGCGAGCAATTCACCTATTTTCCATATGGGTGGCAGGGACCTAGAGAGCTTGAGCCATCACCTGCTGCCTCCCAGGCTGCTCATTAGCAGGAAGCTAGAATAGGGAGTGGAGTTGGGACTCAAACCCAGGCACTACAACATGGGACACACACATCCTAAGTGGTTGGTTAACTGCTAGGCCAAATGCCCACCTCTGTGTCTGTATGTGTGGTTTTTTTTAAAGTTTTATTTATTTATTTGAAAGTCAGAGTTACACAGAGAGAGGAGAGGCAGAGAGAGAGAGAGAGAGAGAGAGAGAGAGATCTGTTTTACTCCCCAATTGGCCTCAGTAGCCGGAGCTGCAACAATCGGAAGCCAGGAGCCAGAAGCCTCTTCTGGGTCTCCCATGCAGGGGCAGGGGCCCAAGGACTTGGGCCATCTTCTTACGGCTTTCCCGGGGCATAGCAGAGAGCAGATCAGAAGTGGAGTAGCCGGGACTTGAACCAGCACCCATATGGGATGCTGGCGCTGCAGGCGGTGGCTTTACCTACTACGCCACTGCCTGGATCCACAGCCCCTACTGGATTTTAAGGTTGGAAAAATTGTCAAATGTTTTTGAGAACTGGATTTTTGACAAACTACATAAGCTTTTAATTACTATCTTTTTGAAAACTTATATTTAACATAGTATTTATCATCACAAGGTTGTTACTCAGTTAACAAGTTTCTTTTTACATAAATCTCTATTTTGATGTTAACAAAGTTTTTCTTAACATTAAATCTTTTCTACATTTCAATATTAGACACATTGAATGCATGTGTTCTTTGTTTTTTTTTTTTTTTTTGACAGGGTATGTTTTCTAAACTTCTTTTTCCCCTGAGGTAAAAGGTTTTAGTTTTGGCTATTTGATATTCCAGTATGATATTAACCTGGGAGATAAAGCACAATCCAATGAAGATGTGGAGAAAAGAGTCCTCCTCTGTTAGCAGGCAGGATTCTAATCCCACAGTGGTAACCTCCCAGGGTTCTGGGAGAGAGCCTTCTGATTCCTGTTCCATGCGCTTTGACATTCTGAAACCATGAAATACTATTTATGCAAATTTCTTTTTTTTTTTTTGACAGGCAGAGTGGACAGTGAGAGAAAGACAGAGAGAAAGGTCTTCCTTTTGCCATTGGTTCACCCTCCAATGGCCGCCGCAGCTGGCGCACCATGCTGATCCGATGGCAGGAGCCAGGTGCTTATCCTGGTCTCCCATGCGGGTGCAGGGCCCAAGCACTTGGGCCATCCTCCACTGCACTCCCTGGCCACAGCAGAGAGCTGGCCTGGAAGAGGGGCAACCGGGACAGAATCTGGTGCCCTGACTGGGACTAGAACCTGGTGTGCCGGCGCCACAAGGCAGAGGATTAGTGTAGTGAGCCGTGGCACCGGCCGCAAATTTCAACTATCATACTTTTTTGGCCTCTTTTCAAACCAGCCGATACAAGTTACAGGCTGGATTTTTCCATGCATTACTTGCTATAAAGAAAATAATTTTTTTCCACTTTAACAGATATCTATGTTCCTGTTTTATGGGAACAACTGAAAATGTCAAACTACCGTATTTACTGTTTCTTGGAACTCGCAGACACAAAAGCGCAGGCTTAACTGAAATAGCACAAAGAATCTCAGGGTAAGGTTTGATTCAGGAGGCCCTTGAAAGTCACATCTGTGCATTTCTCTTTCCTGCAGACACCTCCAAGCAAGCTCAAATGCTTGTTATACTGAGAACCACTCCTAACAAGAGTGAGATTGCATCTCCAGCTCCTAGTGCTTCAACAACAGGCAGCACCAAAAGCAATGAAATGAGGACTAAGAGTAGCTGTGTTGAAACTGGGGTCAACATGTTGGGATCTTGAAGGCTGAAGGGTTCAAAGAAATGGTATACATGTTATTTTATCCAGCTTGAAATGTTCCCTTCCTGGAGCTCCAGATGCTGGATTTAAGAGATTCTATGGAATAACACCTTCCAGGAAGCAGCCACTACAGGAATCTAACTGCTGTTGTCTAACCTTCACATGTGTGTTGCCATCACGTCTAGATGGCACCTCTTTTTCTAGGGGCCTCAACAATGTCTCTTGAACCTACAGAATAAATTCTTCGCTGGTTCTTTCTGGATAATGAAACAGATATAGGGTCTTTATGT
Organism: Lepus europaeus; assembly: GCF_033115175.1. Classification (NCBI taxonomy): domain Eukaryota; kingdom Metazoa; phylum Chordata; class Mammalia; order Lagomorpha; family Leporidae; genus Lepus; species Lepus europaeus. The sequence goes on from NC_084828.1 coordinate 176,168,217, forward strand.
TATGGATGAGTTGCTACATGCCAAAATGATCTGACATTGGCTTGGTCCTTGATGAGATTCCAGAAAACGTTCTAGAAGAGGGCAAGAATTTGCAAATTGAAAGCACTGTGGTCTGATATTCTCAGGCACTTATCAAAAAATATAAATAGGTTTCAATTTATGAAAAAGGTTGGGTGAAATCTAACCTTCCAATCTTTTTCCAGATTTCGAATGACAAGAGAGGAACAAAACCAGAACAAAGTCATATTAAAAATAGCTTAAGAGTCTTTTGCCTGAAGGACAGAAAACTACCTCAAAAATTCTCTTTGAGTCCTTGGCTTTTATGGTTGAACATTTAAGGTATCAAGTGATTTGCTTGAAGACTATAAATTTAATTGAGATCTCCTTTATCCCAGAAGGTGTCAATTGTCTTGTCATCACTGACCCTTTTGCTTCACATGTTGAAAGGGATGTTAGTGGTTTAGCCCTTATTTGTTCAAAATTATTGCTTCTGGAACACACTGATAAGTGGCACATATAATGCCCATTGGAACTGAAGCTAAACCTAGCGTATCACAAAAAGATGAAGCACTGCATTTTGCAGCACTCTAGCTAGAACACTGAAGAATTCTTAAGTTTTCAATCAAGTATCAGATAAAAAGTTCTGATTAGGGGCCAGTGCTGTGGCATAGCGGGTAGAGCTGCTGCCTGTAGTACCAGCATCTCATATGGGCACTGGTTTGAGTCCTAGCTGCTCCACTTCCAATCCAGCTCTCTGCTATGGCCTGGGAAAGCAGTAGAAGATGGCCCAAGTCCTTGGGCCCTTGCACCCATGTGGGAAACCCATAAAGGCTCCAAGCTCCTGGCTTCAGATTGGTCCAGCTCTGGCCGTTGTGGCCATTTGGGGAGTGAACCAGATCTCTCTCTCTCTCTCTCTCTCTCTCGACCTCTGTAATTCTGCATTTTAAACAAATAAGTAAATATTAAAAAAAAAAAAAAAAGGCCGGCGCCGCGGCTCACTAGGCTAATCCTCCGCCTTGCGGCGCCGGCACACCGGGTTCTAGTCCCGGTCGGGGGCACCGGTCCTGTCCCAGATGCCCCTCTTCCAGGCCAACTCTCTGCTGTGGCCAGGGAGTGCAGTGGAGGATGGCCCAAGTGCTTGGGCCCTGCACCCCATGGGAGACCAGAATAAGCACCTGGCTCCTGCCATCGGATCAGCGCAGTGCGCCGGCCGCAGCGCACCAACCGCGGCGGCCATTGGAGGGTGAACCAATGGCAAAAGGAAGACCTTTCTCTCTGTCTCTCTCTCTCACTGTCCACTCTGCCTGTCAAAAATAAAAAAATAAAAAAAAAAAACCTCTGGTTACTCATGCTTTCTATAGGCCTCAAATCTAGAGACAAGAAAGAGAGTATGATTGGTTTGTGCCCTCTGTGAGGAAGCTGGCTGCCAGTTGAAACCTATGTCCACAGCTCTCCTGTCCTCTCTCTTTTACTCCTCCATGGTCCCCCAAGAAGATTAATTGAAGAGACAATGACTTTGTGACTAAGGATTCTGATCTCTGTTCAGCTGCACTTTGGGATCTCGGGCTCCAGGGTTAACCCACAGCAGTGAAACACAAAGGAACCCAGGGAGGCAGTGCTGGCTCAGGAAAACCAACTGACCATTCATGTAGGGGTGTCACAAGTAACAGCAGCACCACCACTATCACCCCAGTATGCAATGCAAAGGGCTTCCTAGATGTCCTTGCTCTCCACAGAGAAGAATTTACAGCTTGTGAGAGGAAACAGTATGACTTTTAAAAATTATTATGATCTTCTCTAAAATCAACAGATAGAGCAATGGACATTTGGCACAGCAGTTAAGATGCCAGTTGGGAAGCCAGTATTCTATATCAGAATGCCTGGGTTCTAGGTTGGGTTCTACTCCTGACTCTAGTTCAGGCTACTGCACATCCTGGGAAGCAGCAGATGATGGCTCAAGTACTTGGGTCCCTACCACCCACTGGGGAGACGTGGATTGAGTTCCTGGTTGCCAGATATTTGAGAGCAGTGAACCAGAGGAGAGGAGCTCCCTTTCTCCTCTCCGCCTCTTAAATAAATAACCAAATACAAAATTTGGAAAAACAAAATAGGGGTAAGAACTGTGGCACATCAGAATAGGCTGCCAATAGGATGTTTGCATCCCACATCAGAGGGCCTGTTTGAGATCCAGCTGCTCCACTTCTGATCAAGCTTCCTGCCAGTGTGCATGAAAAGCAGCTGATGATGGCTGAAGTACTTGGGTTCCTGCCATCGCCATGGGTTCCTGACTTCAGCTGGGCCTAACCCCTGCTCCTGTAGTCACAACTATACTTGAATTGGTATGGTGCTAAGGTTGTTTTTAATGTGTTACATGCTATTAAGGGTGGAGTTGAAGGATCTTAGCAGGATCAGAGAAGATTTTATTTACTTTAGCTCTGTATCATCATTGTTTGCAATCCAACACCTTAAATTTGCTTTCCTTTGTAGTAGCCTAGAAATGAACTATTTTTACTCATTTCATTTTCATATTCCGTGCATTCCTTTACAATCCATTGCACAAATGGATAACTCTTAGTCACATTGGCCATGCCAATCTTCTCAAGTCGGAACACACATGTACATTGTCCACTAGATGGCAACAGAAACCCACAGACAATTTAGACCACCAAAGAGAACAGAACTGCAGTGGGACTTCATGATACTTTTTAAAAATTAGTTGTAAAAGATGACTTTTGCAAAAGCTTTTTAGAGGCTCAAATATTGGAATCTTTAAAAACTTTTAAAAATAATTAGAAATATGTTAATGACAAGATATTTTTGTAACTAAACTAGATAAAATTTTCTAATGCAACAAAATGATACTGATCACTACTGCCTGGATAGTTTGTGGACATGTGCTTTCAAAAGTTCTTGGTACTCTTGCTCATTGGAGCTACTTAGCGGGGAAAGGCATGGAAGGTGCTGTCCTTCTATGCTTGATCTCTCTCACACTGTGCACCCCGGGGAAGGCAGTTCAGAGAAGAGTCTAGCAATGGACTTCCTCAGATGCTGGAAACTGTCCCTCGGCACCTGGATTCTGGCACCCCTCCTTCAGGAACCGCCCCTTCCCGCCTCTGGGAAATCTCCTGTTTCTATTTCTACTCTGAAGATCATTGGGGTAATAATGTATTGTGGTAGAGGCATCCCCAAGGTCAGACAGAGAAAAAGAAAGTTACCCTAGAAATGGAATGTGGTCACTCTCTACTTGCCTGTCAATGCTCCAACTGTAGTTATTATCTGCTTGTATGTAACCATTTTAGCTTCTACTTGTTGTTAACACTTGCAGTTAACAGCTCAGTATGTATGGAAAAAAATATCAGTAACTATGTGTGCATACATGGGCAATATTGTATACATTCCAGGGGCTGCCATGTGACATTAGAATATTCAATCCTATGTATGCCTGTCGCCATTAAAGGGAGACAAAGAAACTAAAATCATATATATAAAATAATCCTTTTTTCAGGCCTCAGGCTTTTGTATAAAAATCCAACTGAGCCTTATAATGGCATAAAGATGATAATAATAAAACACTATTTCCTGGGGCCAGCACTGTGGCATAACAGGTAAAGCCACCGCCTGCAGTGCCAGTGTCCCATGTGGGCACCAATTCAAGTCCTGGCTGCTTCACTTCCAGTCCAGCTCTCTGTTATGGCCTGGGAAAGCAGTAGAAGATGGCCCAAGTCCTTGGGCCTCTGCATTCACATGGGAAACCTGGAAGAAACTCCTGGCTCCTGGCTTCAGATTGGCACACCTCCAGCCGTTGCAGCCAATGGGAAGTACAACAGAAGATGGAAGACACCTATCTCTCTCTCTCTCTCTCTGCCTCTCCTTCTCTCAGTGTGTAACTCTGACATTCAAATAAATAAATAAATCTTTTTTTGTTTGGTTGTTTGTTTTTTAATTTATTTGACAGATAGAGTTGAGAGAGAGAGAGAGAGAGAGAGAGAGAGAGATCAGTCTTCCTGGTTTCCCATGCAGGTGCAGGGCCCAAGCACTTGGGCCATCCTCCACTGCACTCCCAGGCCACAGCAGAGAGCTGGCCTGGGAGAGGGGCAACTAGGACAGAATCCGGCACCCCAACTGGGACTAGAACCTGGGGTGATGGCACTGCAGGCGGAGGATTAGCCTATTAGCCACCATGCCAGCCCCTAGCTTTTTTATTAGCTTAGAAAAATGGAAGTGTTTACGTGGTACCACCCCCACATCCCAGGTGAGAGGAGGTACTTCCTGGGGAGGGGTCTCCTGATTGACAAGTAGGTAAACATGGCAGCACATAGCAAAGGAGGTGCAGATTCCAGCTCATGAACTTTAAATTATCTCTCTAAGTTGTCCTACATCATAACAGTTTAAGGGAGTCAAAGAGACTAAAACCATATACAAGGAAGGACCTCTCTTTTTGGGGCTCAGGATTCTGGCTAAGAAATTCCACATGGGCCTTCTGCCAGTATAATAGACTATTTCCTGTTAAAAGTGCCTTGTCTTGACACACAAATCTTGCTACAACCTAGGTTCAGGAATATGAGCAGTTAGGAATAGAGATGGCATTTGGATTAAATTTGCACAGTATAGAACTGGGATTCCACATGATACAGTTTCTGAAAGGAATCTCAAAGATAATGAGACTGACTTTGATAAATAATATGTTGCTATTATGAGCTTCCTATAATTCCTCTCCATATATCTTCTGTCTCCAAAGTTACCTACTCATAATAGCTGCTAAAATCCTCCTTCTCTTCTTTGAATCCCATAGCCCCCTGTGTTGTTCTTTCCTGGTTTGGCTTCTGCCCGTTCTCTCCCTTCCCCTCACATGGTACATAAGTGAGATCTTTTACCCCTGCCCCAAAACCACACATAATATTATAGAACTTGAGCTACATGAAACTTGAGGTGGGAAAGCGTTATTTTTTTAAAGAAGCTCCCAGTTCCATCCCTCTTCTTGGGGCCCACTAGAATGTGTATTTCTTACTTCCTGAATGTTTTTCTCATGATACACTTTATCACAGAGAATTCCTGGGAATAACATTCTCTACTTTGTTATATTTAAAATTAAAGGAGAAAAAAATTACATGAGTTTATGTCCCTCTCTACTTCTGATTGCAGCTTCCTGTTATTGCACATCCTTCAGGTACTTGGGTCCCTGCTACCCCCATAGAAGACCCAGAGTTGAGTTCTGGTCTTCTGGCATTGGCCTGGACCAGCCCTGGCTGCTGTGGGCATTTGGGGAGTAAACCAGATTTGCTAAATGGGGGTGGGATCTCATAGGAAAAATTTCTCTCTAAAATAATTCTTTCTGGGAGCCAGATTTATGGCACAGAGAGTAAGCTGCTGCTTGTAATACCAGCATCACTATTGGAGTGCTGGTTTGAGTCCCTGGTGCTCATGCTAATGCTCCTGGGAAAGCAGTGGAAGATGGCCTAAGTACTTGGGCCACTGCCACCCATGTGGGAGACTCAGATGGAGTTCCAGGCTCCTGCTTCTATCTGGCCCAGCACGGGTCATTGGGGCAATTTGGGGACTGAACTGAAGTAGCACCTTGACAGTAGGAACTCCATTTTGGAGCACTTAAGACTCCATTCTGGGAAAGCACCCCCCCCCCCACCATGAGACTCTGGTCTGAAACTATGATCTAAAACAGTAGAACAATAGCAGTCCACTACATCACACTTGGCAGAGCATAGAAACCCCCTAGCATAATTGTTCAAGCTTGAAAGTAAAAAGGTTGCACCTGGGTTAATGATAAAAATGGAATTTGTCTATGTCCTACATATAATTAAAACCAATACCTGGATTAATGTCAGGATTATAAGATTGTAACTGGTATTGTCAAGATTATAATTGATACTAGTTTCCCATAGGTTTTAGGTCAGCTTGACCCCGGTAACCATGTATTCCCCCTGTTCCTAGCAACCATGAATTCCCCTCCCGATTTTGTGGTTTTTGCCTTTATAAACCCTGTTGCTTTAGGCTTCAGGGTCGAGAGTTCTTTAGGGCATGAGCCCACTCTCCACCGCCGGCAAATAAAGGACCATCAAATTTTATCAATGTGTGGAGCTCCTTTGTTCATACTCGCTCAGGAACAACATTTTGGAGGCCCCAGCGAGATATGGAGACCACCTCCGGGAAGACCTCGCTCCGATTCTTCCAGGTTGGTGCTCTGGCCATAGGGGAGGTGCCCCCTGATGATGTTCCAGGGCCCCGTGTCCCGATTCATCGACCTGGGAGGCTCGGCTCAACCTCTTCACCGACCAATTGGCCTTAGGTCCTCTGGTAAGTCGACTCCTGTTTTCTGGTGGCGCCTTCTGGGTATGGGAGGTCTGACGAGACGCCAGTACAGTCTCCGTTCCATTTGAGCGCGATGGCGTTAGGACGGGAGACCCTGGTCTGGTTAAAGAAAGGCCTGTCCTGGATGTACTGGTTTCTGTTCCTGTCTCGTGGCCACTTTCTGATGCACTGTCTGCATCCATAATCCTGGGAGGTAAACTCTTCTCCCTGTCCTGCCTGTTTGTCTCCTTTATTCCCTTGTCTCTGGAGTCTCTGTCCCTTCCCTGAGCATGGGATCTGCTCAGTCTAAGGGACACCTTTTCAATGTAAATTTTCTCTCTTTTAAATCTAACAAGATTGCTGCTTTAAAAATTGCCTGTAACTTGCCAACGTTTTGTGGCTTGGTTTTTACAGATCTGGTTGAAAAATAACAATGGGTGATCAGCCCTGATGTGGATTTTTCAATCTCTGGTTTATGTCATTGATTTCTAGCTAGAGTTTTATAAAAAGAGTAAAATTCCATGTAAATGTAATTTTGACCTTAATTCAGACAAAGGTATGATACAATATCAACATGTTAAGTCACTGAGGTGTAACTGCTAATTATAAATTGGGTAAATGAGATAAATGTGTCTAACAAAAATGTCGTCATTAGAGTTCACATATAAAAAAAATTCAAGACTACTTAAAAGTAACTAAGGTTAAAATTTGATGTGTTATCTTATTCTAAAAATGTTGTCTTAATTTACAAATTTTTAAAGAATTATTTTAATATAAATCCTAAATTCAGCAAATAAAAAGGCCACAACTATAAAACTGTTCTTGGTAAGAAAAAAAACAAAACAAAACAGGTTTCAATTGTAAAAAGAGGTTTTTAAGTTTAAGTTGTAAAAAGTGTAAAAAGGTCACAAAAGGTAATAAAAAATTTTCTAAATACAAAAACTATTAATTAAAATATTCTTTTAATAGTTTTTATTTAATTGGTGACTCTGCCGTTTTCAAGCCAGATCCAGTAAGCTCTCTTCTCTTTCCTGGTTCTGACTCTGTTACAATTGTTCCAAGTTATGGGATGAGTCCATGGGCTAACTTGTATTTAAGGATTTTATTTCCCATTTTATTGACAAAGAAACATCAATTTTGTATCCTATTGGTGTTCTCTGTCTCTGTTTTAATTCTGATAGTTTAAAAACAGCTGTGTTTTTATTAAAAAAATTATGGTTTAGTTAAATATATACTCATTCTAAAACATTCAAATGTTCACTTTGTAATAGTAAAATCTGGTCTACTCATACAAATGTGCAAAAGTTACAAAAGTCTAATAATTTTGCTGTGTCATCAGTCACGATGGCTATCTTTTTTTTTAATTAAACTTTTATTTATTGAATATAAATTTCCAAAATATAGCTTATGGGTTACAATGGCTTCCCCACTCCCACAACTTCCCTCCCACCCGCAACCCTCCCCCCTCCCGCTCCCTTTCCCCTTCTATTCATGTAAAGATTCGTTTTCAATTCTCTTTATATACAGAAGATCAGTTTAGTATATATTAGGTAAAGATTTCAACATTTTGCCCATATCGCAACATAAAGTGAAAAAACTACCATTGGATTACTAATTATAGCATTAAATAGCAATGTACAGCACATTAAAGACAGAGATCCTACATAATTTTTTTTCAAATTAATTAATTTTCTATGCCATTTCCTTTCTAACTCCAGGTTGTTTTTTTTTTCATTTCCAATTCTCTTTATATACAGAAGATCAATTCAGTATATAATTAGTAAAGACCTCATCAGTTTGTGCCCACACAGAAACGCAAAGTATAAAAATACTGTTTCAGTACTAGTTACAGCATCACTTCGCTTTAGACGACACATTAGGGACAGATCCCACATGGGGTGTAAGTACACAGTGACTCCTGTTGCTGACTTAACAATTTGACACTCCTGTTCATGGCGTCAGTAATCTCCCTAGGCTCTAGTCATGAGTTGCCAGGGCTATGGAAGCCTTCAGAGTTCGCTGACTCTGATCTCATTCCGATAGGGCCACAGTCAAAGTGGAAGTTCTCTCCTCCCTTCGCAGAAGGGTACCTCCTTCTTTGATGGCCCCGTTCTTTCCACTGGGATCTCACTCACAGAGATCACTCATTTAGGTCTTTTTTTCTTTTTTCCATGATATCTTGGCTTTCCATGCCTGCCATACTCTCATGGGCTCTTCCGCCAGATCCGAATACCCTGAGGGCTGATTCTGAGGCCAGAGTGTTGTTTAGGACATCTGTCATTCTATGAGTCTGCTGTGTATCCCGCTTCCCATGTTGGATCTTTCTCTCCCTTTTTGATTCTATCAGTTAGTATTAGCAGATACTTGTCTTGTTTGTGTGATCCCTTTGACTCTTAGACCTATCAGAGCTATCAATTGTGAGCTGAAATTGATCACTTGGACTAGTGCGATGGCATTGGTACATGTCATCTTGGTGGGATTGTGTTGGAATCCCCTGGCACATTTCTAACTCCACCATTTGCGGCCAGTCCGATTGAGCATGTTCCAAATTGTTCATCTCCTCCCTCTCTTTTTCCACTCTTAGATTTAACAGGGATCACTTTTCAGTTAAAATTTAAACACCTAAGAATAATTGTGTGTTAATTACTGAGTTCAACCAATAGTACTAGAACAACAACAACAACAACAAATACTAAAAAGGATAAAGTTTTACATTGTACATCTAAAGTCAGGACAGGAGCTGATCAGTTCATTGTTGCTTATAGTGTCCATTTCACTTCAACAGGTTTCCCCTTTGGCGCTCAGTAGTCACCGATCAGGGAAAACAAATGATATTTGTCTCTTTGGGACTGGCTTAATTCACTCAGCATGATGTTTTCCAGATTGCTCCATCTTGTTGCAAATGACTGGGTTTCGTTGTTTCTTACTGCTGTATAGTATTCTATGGAGTACATGTCCCATAATTTCTTTATCCAGTCTACTGTTGATGGGCATTTGGGTTGGTTCCAGGTCTTAGCTATTGTGAATTGAGCTGCAATAAACATTAATGTGCAGATGGCTTTTTTATTAGCCAAGTTAAGTTCCTTTGGGTAAATTCCAAGGAGTGGGATGGCTGGGTTGTATGGTAGGGTTATGTTCAGGTTTCTGAGGAATCTCCAGACAGACTTCCATAGTGGCTTAACCAGTTTGCATTCCCACCAACAGTGGGTTAGTGTCCCTTTTTCCCCACATCCTCTCCAGCATCTGTTGTTGGTAGATTTCTGAATGTGGGCGATTCTCACCGGGGTGAGATGGAACCTCATTGTGGTTTTAATTTGCATTTCTCTGATTGCTAGTGATCTTGAACATTTTTTCATGTGTCTGTTGGCCATTTGGATTTCCTCTTTCGAAAAATGTCTATTGAGGTCCTTGGCCCATCTCTTAAGTGGGTTGTTTGTTTTGTTGTTGTGGATTTTCTTGATTTCTTTGTAGATTCTGGTTATCAATCCTTTATCTGTAGTATAGTTTGTGAATATTTTTTCCCATTCTGTTGGTTGTCTCTTCACTTTCCTGACTGTTTCTTTTGAAGTACAGAAACTTCTCAATTTGATGCAATCCCAAATGTTAATTTTGGTTTTGACTGCCTGTGCTGTTGGAGTATTTTCCAGGAAGTCTTTGCCTGTGCCTATATCTTGCAGGGTTTCTCCAATGCTCTCTAATAATTTGATGGTTTCTGGTCGTAGATTTAAGGCTTTAATCCATGTTGAGTGAATTTTTGTGTAAGGTGATAGGTATGGGTCTTGCTTCAAGCTTCTGCACATGGAAATCCAATTTTCCCAGCACCATTTATTGAATAGACTGTCCTTATTCCAGGGGTTAGATTTGGGTCTTTGTCAAATATAAGTTGGCTGTAGATGTTTGGATTGATTTCTGGTGTTTCTATTCTGTTCCATTGGTCTATCCATCTGTTTCTGTACCAGTACCATGCTGTTTTGATAACAACAGCCCTGTAGTATGTCCTGAAATCAGGTATTGTGATGCCTCCGGCTTTGTTTTTGTTGTACAGGATTGCTTTGGCTATTCGAGGTCTTCTGTGTCTCCATATGAATTTCAGCATCATTTTTTCCAGATCTGAGAAGAAGGTCTTCGGGATCTTGATGGGTATTGCATTGAATGTATAAATTGCTTTTGGGAGAATAGACATTTTGATGATATTGATTCTTCCAATCCATGAGCATGGAAGATTTCTCCATTTTTTAGTATCCTCTTCTATTTCTTTCTGTAAGGTTTTGTAGTTTTCATCGTAGAGATCTTTAACGATGGCTATCTTAATAAAAGGAGGCCCAGAGAACTAAAAAGAAATAAATGGTTAATAAAATCTTACAGGTACTTTCTAAAATAGTGTGTAAAGTAAACAAGTGCCTCTTCTTGTTGTCTAGTAAGTTTTATAATTTTAACCATGACCACTTAAAGCCTTTTGTCAGTCACAGTTACTACTCATAAAAATTAGAACATTGTTGGTTGTGTGTTTAAATGTGTTCTCTTTTAGGTTTCAAAGGACTTCTTTTTCCTACCTTTATTATATTCAGTACTTTAGTATGGCTGTACAAATAAATAAAGCCAAAGTTTAACAGGTTCCAACTAAAAAAGTATGGTTAACTCAGGTTACTAAAAACAAAAAGCAATTCTAATTAATTGGTAATAAAAAAAAACAGTTAAAGATCTTAAAAAGCTGTTACTAAGACTGCTTTATTGTTCTATCCTGTAATGTATGCTACATGTTATATGTGTGTACATATTATATGTCTACATAAATAATTTATTAATAGCTAAGATTGCTCATAAATTTAAACTACTAGGTTAACCCAAAATACATTTTTGGTTCACATTACCTAAATAAATCTCTGTCTCAGGTGTTTTAAACTTGGTGTTTCAGAAAAATTAAAAATTTTTAAAGTCATTGACATATGTTTATGCTTGGGTTGGCTTGTCAAATAAGTTACACTTGTGTTAAATATTCAAAAAATATTTTCAACTACAGGTACTCTTATAATTTAAAAAAGACTTTAAACTTTTTGGTAAATACTTTCATAAGTTGTTATTTAACAATTAAAATTATTTACTAATATTAAATTATTAACAGTAAAAAAATCTAAAAGGCCTGTATTCTCTTCGAGGTAAAAAACTGACTCTATTCTAAATTCTCCATCAGGATATACAGTTTGATCTTCAAAACTTATAAAAGTAATGGCTAACATTTTTCATTGTGCCTGGACACAAAATAAACAGCTAGATTTATTTTGCCATGGATACAGTAAACAGGCAAAACCTCCCTTTTCAAACCAAACTAATAAAAAAATACTAATTAGTTAAAAGTGGTTTGGATAAAGTGGTCTTCATGTTTGATCTTATTATACATGCCTGTGACAACACATTTCTAGCCCAGGCCACCAAAGACTAGTAATAAAAGCACCTCCTTGACTAATATCCTAAAGGTCCCTATGGGCCTTTAACAAGGACAGGAAAAAAAAAAAAGAGAAGTGAGCTGGACAACAGGAACAATGTAAGGACAGGTGCCAGCCAATTAATAACAGCTGTACACAGCGACCTGCCATCAAGGAGACCCAACAGGCCAGTCCACCCTAAATGGCATTGGTTTTTGATGTGAAAAGCCAGGGCTTTGGACAGACAGCAGTCACGACAGAAGCCAGCCTCTAAAGAGCTCCAGCAGCTCTGCCAGCTAACAGCTGGGTCACTAGAAACGGAACTGCCCTGGAGTCGAAGGACTCCTAGGTCAGAGCCGCAGACCTTGTTGGCTCTAAGCTGAAAAGCCCTTCACTCTGCTCAGCTTCCAAAGTAACCACCACCATCGGGGGACAGCCTAGGGTCAGTAACATTGTAGACAAAGTTATAGATTTACTTTCAGAGATTCTGCCTATTCCATACTGACCTCCTATTCAGTCCAGCTCTGCTCCCAGGCCAGCTAGGAACTGGGAGTCAACAGGGTGCCTGCCCTAAGGAGGTTCACACCTCCTTTATGATGTGTCTTCCTGTGCCCCATGTAATTAATAATGACCCTGTGCTTTGTCTTAGACCCTGTGTATTTAATCTGCTTGTTAGATCTGTTTTCTCCAGATTTAAAGCAGTACAACTCTTGATGGCCATGCACATAAAATCTTGGATGGAAGCAGTTTCTACAAGCTTACACTGCAGCCCCCTCGAGAGACCACCTCCTGTTGGAACCCTGTTTCGACTGCCACTCCCTACTCCACACCCTAAGGGGCCCCCAGGACAACGACCCCCTGTCAGCAGAAAGTAGCCAAGATGAGATCGATGCCCAGGGTCCCTACAATAGCAGGGTGTGGATTTAAAGGGGGGGGGGACTGAGGCTGTCTGGTTGGGCTAAGTGTCTGTGGGCCTCTCAGGCTTTAACAGAATGTCTTGTACATACAGACTGTAAGCTATAAACAAAAGATTTACTCTAAGACCTGATCCCAACTCTTCCCACTGTGATATTCTGTACCCAAAACTAGCAGCAGGGGGGCTGGGTCCACCAAAGCAAACATCAGCTCTTAGCACCTCCCATTCCAGTTGTCACCAAAGGCCCCAGGTTAGTTCTGGTCCTAGCTGGGTTCAGTGTGGCAGGCACTGCTGCCCTCAGCACAGCATCCCTGGTTCTGGGTGAGCTAAGTACTTCCCATATGCCAACATCAGCCAGTGCCAATCTTCTATTAATCTGTTACCTATTACTCTACTGTGAATATCCTTCCTGATCCATATGATTTGACTAAATCAAGGATTTGATTAGTCTCAAAAGAAAAAGGGGGGAATGAAGTAGCACCTTGACAGTAGGAACTCCATTTTGGAGCACTTAAGACTCCATTCTGGGAAAGCACCCCCCCCCCCACCATGAGACTCTGGTCTGAAACTATGATCTAAAACAGTAGAACAATAGCAGTCCACTACATCACACTTGGCAGAGCATAGAAACCCCCTAGCATAATTGTTCAAGCTTGAAAGTAAAAAGGTTGCACCTGGGTTAATGATAAAAATGGAATTTGTCTATGTCCTACATATAATTAAAACCAATACCTGGATTAATGTCAGGATTATAAGATTGTAACTGGTATTGTCAAGATTATAATTGATACTAGTTTCCCATAGGTTTTAGGTCAGCTTGACCCCGGTAACCATGTATTCCCCCTGTTCCTAGCAACCATGAATTCCCCTCCCGATTTTGTGGTTTTTGCCTTTATAAACCCTGTTGCTTTAGGCTTCAGGGTCGAGAGTTCTTTAGGGCATGAGCCCACTCTCCACCGCCGGCAAATAAAGGACCATCAAATTTTATCAATGTGTGGAGCTCCTTTGTTCATACTCGCTCAGGTACAACAGAACCAGCAAATAGCGGATCTCTCTATCTGTCCCTCCCTCCCTCCCTCTCTAACTCTGTCTTTCAAATATATATATATATATATATATATATATATATATATATATATAAAATCCTTTTTTGAAAAAGAAAAAGTGTTTTTCAAAGACATGGTGAATCAACCAACAAAATAAAGAAAATCAAATTCCATATTTGAGTTTAACACAAAGAAAATGAAAGACCACACAGGAAAGATATTTAAAATTATAATGCCAGAAAAGTTGGATATTCCTTTAAAAACTTTGAGGCCATTGATAAAAATGTTTATAATTACTCAACATATCAAACTAAATAAAATCCAAATGTCAAATAGAATCACTGATTATAGAAAATGTAACTGAAGGAAACTCTGAGAGCATGCTGTGGAACTTCCCTCTCACTGTGGGATGCCTTTTCCAGTAATCCCAGCATAAGTAAATCCATCTTATGCTTCAACATATCTCATGTGTCAAAAAACAATAGACTTGGCCGGCGCCGTGACTCAATAGGCTAATCCTCTACCTGCGGTGCCAGCACACCAGGTTCTAGTCCTGGTTGGGGCACCAGCTCTGTCCCGGTTGCTCCTCTTCCAGTCCAGCTCTCTGCTGTGGCCCGAGAAGGCAGTGGAGGATGGCCCAAGTTCTTGGGCCCTGCACCCACATGGGAGACCAAGCGGAAGCACCTGGCTCCTGGTTTCAGATCAGCGCAGTGCACCGGCGGCAGTGACCATTGGAGGGTGAACCAATGGTAAAGGAAGACCTTCCTCTCTGTCTCTCTCTCTCTCACTGTTCATTCTGCCTGTCCAAAAAAAAAAAAAAATAGACTTCACCACCACTCCTCAGTAGATAAGATTCTATAATTTAAAGACATTTATCATTTTCCAGTGGTTTTCTCTTTAATACAAATTCCCCAATTTCTTAACACTTCTCAGATCACAAGCTTATTCTTAAAATATGTTTAAAACTTTAAAAAACATGTATTTCAGAGACAGACTAAGAGAGGTGGAGATGGGGGGCAGAAAGAGAAATCTCCCATCTGCTGGTTAACTCTCCAATTGCCCACAGCATACAGAGCTGGGCCAAGCCAGAGCTAGGAGCCCAGAACTCAATCTAGGTTTCCTGTGTAGGTGGCAAGGACCCGACCACCTGAGCCATTCTCTGGTTATATCTTAGAGTATGCCTTAGCACAAGGCTATAATCAGAAGCAGAACCAAAACTTGAACTCAGGCAGTCTGATATGGTACATACATGTCCTAAGTGGTATCTTAAGTGCTACACCAAATGCCTGCCCCTATTCTATTTTAACTGATGAATAATACTTGTATGCATTTATGGGGACAATGTGATGTTTTCATGTAATCTTACTAAGGCAAGCTAATTAACAAATCTTTCAACTCACACGCTTGTCATTTTTTTGTAGTGAAAATTATGTGGACAAAGGTGTATTAATTTTGCTCAAGGTTCTTTTAAAAAAAACAGATTTATTTTATTTATTTGACAGGTAGAGCTACAGAAAGAGGTAGAGACAGAGAGAGAGGTCTTCCATCCTCTGGTTCACTCCCCAGATGGCTGCAATGGCCAGAGCTGCACCGAACCGAAGCCAGGAGCCAAGAGCTTCCTCCAGGTCTCCCACGTGGGTGGAGGGGCCCACAGACTTGGGCCATCTTCTACTGCTATCCCAGGCCATAGCAGAGAGCTGGATCAGAAGAGGAGCAGCCGGGACTAGAACTGGCGCCCATATGGGATGCCAGCACTTCAGGCCAGGGTGATAACCCCCTGCACCACAGTGTCAGCCCCTGCTCAAGGTTCTTGTCTCACACACAGACAAGCATTCTAAGTGCAGACACATATAAAGTGCACAAAGTGGTAACAAAATTTATTCAAAAGTTGAGAAAATGAATACACATACACACGAGTGTGGATTGCCCCATTTGGAAAAATACTCATCATGAGTGACCAGGGGATTGCCAGAAGGGAAGAGGGGTGGGGAAGGGGAGAGAGAAAAAGCAACTGTGTAGCACCTCTAGATGTGGTCCATGACCAAAGAAGAGAGAGAGGGAGATCCTCACATTGGCCCCTTGTATGGCAGCGGGTAAGGAGCAGCACCTCTACAGGCATGAAGTCACTTGGGAATGCTGTGATACCTACACAAGTTCCTCATGGAGCTTGATTTTCATAGTGGCCCCCCTTAGGTCCCAGACAGGCCAGTGCATCCCAAGAAAGGGGCTTTTGGATTGACAAGTAGAAGGATAGAATTCCATTTGGAGCCTTACAGCAACTTCCAGCTCTTGTGGGCCTATCTAGCTGCCTGTCTATTCACCCCACCTCAAAACATTGAAAATCTACTGTTTTGGCCAGCGCCGCAGCTCAATAGGCTAATCCTCCAACTGTGGCACTGGCATCTCGGGTTCTAGTCCTGGTCGGGGCGCCGGATTCTGTCCCGGTCGCTCCTCTTCCAGGCCAGCTCTCTGCTGTGCCCCGGGAGTGCAGTGGAGGATGGCCCAAGTCCCTGGGCCCTGCACCCACATGGGAGACCAGGAGAAGTACCTGGCTCCTGCTTTAGGATCGGCACTGCTCACTGCCTGCAGCAGCCACTGGGGGGTGAACCAACGGTAAAGGAAGACCTTCCTCTCTGTCTCTCTCTCTCACTGTCCACTCTGCCTGTCCAAAAAAAAAAAAAAAAAAAGAGAAAATCTACTGTTTTATCAACTTGGATATATACAATGCATTGTTCCTTATTATCACCCCATTTTGTGTAATAGTCCCTAAGCTTACTCCTCCTAACTGAAACTTTGCACCCCCTGACCAACACTTCCTCTCTCCTCCATTCACCTCCTTCCCCCAGCCTTCTGCTCTCTACTTCTATGAGTTTGACACATGTGAGATCATACAATACTTGTCTTCCTGTGTGGCTTACCTCTTTTAACATAATGTCCTGCTGTCCTATTCACATTGCTGCAAATCACAGAAATGTGCTTCCTTTTTAAGGTTGAATCGCATTCCACTATCACATGTGATAATGGACTTCTAGGTTGGTTTCCTGCCTTAACTATTGTGAACAAGGCTGTAATAAACTTGAGGATGCAGGTTTCTCTTTGATAGAATGATTTTAGTTTTTTGGGTATATACCAGTAGTGGAATTGCTGGATCATGTGCTAATTTTATTTTTAATTTCTGTGGATTCTCCACACTGTTTTCCATAATGGCTGTGTGAATTTACATTCTCAACCACAGGGCATAAGAATTCCCTTTTCTCTGCACTCTTACCAATAGTTGCTATCTTTCATCTTTTTGCTAACTGCCACTAGAACAGGTGTGTGATGCTATCTCATTGTGGTTTTAATTTGCATTTCTCTGGTGATTAGTGGTGGTGCGAATTTTTTCATACATCAGTTGGCCATTTGGATGTCTTGTTTTGATAAATGCCTATTTAGTTCCTTTGCCCATTTCTTGATTGGATTATTTGTTTTCAGGCTATAGAGTTGATTGAGTTCCTTATGTACTTTGGATAGTAACCCTTTATCAGATGTATAGTTCGCATATATCTTCTGCAAGCCTGTGGCTTGTCTCTTCACTCTATTAATTGTTTCCTTTGTTGCACAGATGCCCTTTAGTTTAATGAAATCCCATTTGCTTATTTTTGCTTTTGTTGCCATATTCCTCCCCCCCCCCCAAAAAAAAAAAACCTTTCCCAAATTATTATGGAGCTTTCTCCTTGTGTTTCAGCTTTAGGTCTTATGTCTGTCTTTAACCCCCTTTGTGCTGACTTTTGTTCATGAAGCACCACAAGTTTTTTAAACAGCTTACTTCCTAGTAGGGCTCTAGCTTTTCAGTATCAGTTCAAACTTGTCCTAACTGAAGCAGTATGTTAATTATTTTTTTAGTTTTTTTTTCCCGAGCATCTGTGCTTCACAATTCACAATTTTTAATTTTGAAGTTTTTCAGGTAGTAAAGTAAAAATGAACCAAATCCTGTTATACACAAACAACCCTTCTTAATGACCTTTTAGCATATATAGCTTTGTCAGTAAAAATGTTAACTTTCTGGAGCAACTTTTCCTGCTTCCAGCAGATGGCACTGAAAATCATGCACAATAATTTAATCTGTGTGGCCGCTTTCCATCTCCTTAATGTCATAGCATAGCCAGAAAATAGGGGTATTTTTAAGGGGCCAAAAGATAAGAATGCTTATCTGAGGATGGCATAAGGACCCCTTCCTTCAGCCGTCCTGAGGCCCAAAGGAGCTTGCCAGTTTGCCACATCTTTCAGCGAATTATCTGCACCATGCCCTGGGAGAGTGCTGCCCCAATCTCGGGCATCTTCTGATTCATTTGGAGCCTATTGTAAACATACATTTTGAAATAGGAAGGGAGCACATTGATAGTTCGTCAAGACACATGTTAATAAAAGTGGAGATACTGCAGGGTCAAGGAAGAGTAGGGGAAGAAACAGCAGAGGAAACTCTTCCGGAACTAGTGATTCACAGTGGACCTGCATGGAGAGTGTGGGAGCCCAAGTTCGGGACACCAGCGGCAGACTCAACACACCAGCGCTGGAACGCGAGGTGAGCCGAACCTCAATAGCCCGAGACACCAGCGGGCAAGCGGAAAGAGGAGACTAGAGGGAACGAGGCGTGAAACTCCGTGGGGAAAAGTTCACCAGGCTAACTAGAAGAGAGAGAGGGAAAAAAAAAAAGTGACCGATACGGACACGAGTTTCTCTCTCTCCGCTCACCTCTCAAAGGCGAGCAAGACAAAGAGCAGGCGCCATTTTGGAAATACATCATAAGCAGGGCGACCTCAGGTCTGCACCGGCCCTGAGCCTAGCAGAAAAACCTGACTCTGGGGGGAGGGGTGAAATAACAGGAGATTAGCATCTAATTTGGCAACCCAGTGGGAGACTGCAGGAGAATTGGAGCCCACACTGAGGGCAGCACAGATTCCCTGTGTGGTCCTTGGCAAAGAGCTTCTGATCTCTGGCTCCTGTGGGTATATCATTTGCCTGCTAACTACTTCCAATTACATTCAGCTGTGCGGAATTACTTCCCTTTTAAATCAAAAAAAGAAAGAAAGAGAGATTTACCACACCTAACCTGGGAGTGTCATCTTTGACACACCCTCAGCCCTGAGGAACCAAACACAGCTCTCAGTCCACACTCATCTCAAGCCTCTAAGGCTCACTGAAAGCAGACAGTCCACTTAATATAGAGCCATAGTGTAACAAGAAAAAACACCACAGTGAAGAAACCAAATATCTCCAACATGCCAAACAGCAAATGCAAAAACCGAGGTAACAAGAACAAGGAAGACACTATGACGCTCCCAAATGAAAAAGACACCCCAATTCAAGATTATGAAGATGAGGAGATTGAAGAAATGCAAGCAGATCTCAAAAAATTGATAAGAACATTAAGAAGTTCTCAAAAACAAATTCTTGAACTACAGAAATCCTTAATGGACAAGATAGAAAATCTCTCTCGTGAAAATGAAATATTAAGGAGGAATCAAAATGAAATGAAACAACTAGTGGAACAAGAAACTGTGATAGTGACGAGAAATCATAATGAAATGAAGAATTCAATAGATCAAATGACAAACACATTAGAGAGCCTTAAAAACAGAATGGGCGAAGCAGAAGAGAGAATATCAGACTTAGAAGACAGACAACAGGAAAGGAAACAGGCAAACCAAAGAAAAGAAGAAGAAATCAGAAATCTAAAATATATTGTCGGGAATCTACAGGATACTATTAAAAAACCCAACATTCGGGTTCTAGGAGTTCCTGAAGGCATGGAGAGGGAGAAAGGATTAGAAGGCATTTTCAGTGAGATACTAGCAGAAAATTTCCCAGGTTTGGAGAAGGACAGAGGCATCTTAGTACAGGAAGCTTATAGAACCCCTAATAAACATGACCAAAAGAGATCCTCACCACGACATGTTGTAATCAAACTCACCACAGTGAAACACAAAGAAAAGATCCTAAAATGTGCAAGAGAGAAACGCCAGATTACTCTTAGAGGATCTCCAATTAGACTCACAGCAGACTTCTCATCAGAAACCCTACAAGCTAGAAGGGAATGGCGAGACATAGCCCAGGTACTAAGAGAGAAAAACTGCCAGCCCAGAATACTATATCCTGCAAAGTTCTCATTTGTGAATGAAGGTGAAATTAAGACTTTTCATAGCAAACAGAAACTGAAAGAATTTGTTGCCACTCATCCTGCCCTGCAAAAGATGCTTAAAGATGTGTTACACACAGAAACACAGAAACATGGTCACCAATATGAAAGAAGGTAAAGGAAGGAAACCTCACAGCAAAAGATCACAGGAAGCTCAGTTTCTCTCTGACATAGAATTAAACTCTGATGCTCTGTTAAAGCAATGTGTTAAAGTAATCTATTATGTTCTCTTGATGTCTGTTAAATTCTAATTGTTCAAAAACAGCTGAATTTTTATTAAGAGCTATGGGTTATTTAAATATGTGCTTATTTTCAAAGATTTGAATAATCACCTTGTAACAATGATCAAATTTGGTCTATGTTATGTCATGATTTTAAGGAATCTTATTTCAACCAGATATTTTGGATTTTGAGCCTTCTTGGCATTCTTGACAGGCATTCAACAAATCAAAGTTTCAAACAATCTGGACTCTAAAATTTCCAGTAAATCCTGGTCTTTGGTTTTTCCAGTTTGGGCCCAACTGAAAAAATCGAAGGACCTATGTCTCTCATCTTATAGAGACACCAACTAATCAGGCTATTTGGATTATATTAGAAGTACTATCAAGATGTGACGTGGTACCAAACTTTAGTTTCTATAATGGAAAATGCTATCAATACAAATGTTTGAGAATTAAAAAGTCTAATGATCTTTTTTTTTTTTATACATAGGATTTTATTTTGCACTGCTGTAACAATTTCATTATAGATGAAGGGGAAAAAGGAAAAAAAAGATAAAACCACCACACTGAGTAAATTACTAAACCTTTTCTACTTTTAACAGGATTTTCCATCGGGTAGATTTATTGTCATATCCCTTTCAAAACAGACAAGATGCTTACCATATTTTAAAGATTATAGGTTGCCACTGAAAGAAAAATTTTACACAGTCACTGTACATCAAGGTTGAAAAACTGTCCTGCATGAAAAATATACTTAGAAATCACCTTGGCAACTCATGACGACAGCCTAGGGTGGTTACTGGCGCCATAAACTAGAGTGTCAATTTGTTGGGTCAACAACAGGAGCCACTGTGCACTTGCTCCTCATGTGGGATCTCTGTCCTTAATGTGCTGTTCATTGTGATTTAATGCTATAACTAGTACTCAAACAGTATGTTTCACTTTGTGTTTCTATGTGGGTGCAAACTGTTGAAATCTTTATACTAAATTGATCTTCTGTATATAAAGAGAATTGAAAATGAATCTTGATGCAAATGGAAGGGGAGAGGGAGCGGGAGAGGGGAGGGTTGCGGGTGGGAGGGAAGTTATGGGGGGGGGAGCCATTGTAATCCATAAGCTGTACACTGGAAATTTATATTCATTAAATAAAAGTTAAAAAAAAAAGAAATCATGTGAATAAAAGAAAAAGAAAACATTATTGTGTTAAGGAAAGATTAAAGTTCTCATAATGTGCCATCTAAATGTGGATACTCATTCTTCTTAAGAGTTGCGCATAGGTAGGGATTTCTTGCTTCTGCCCTTTTCACTCATTATACTGTGTTTTAACCCAACAGTACTCATTAAGGCAAACAAATCCTTTTCTGAAGAGGTCTTAAGGAAACTGTGGACAAATAGCAAACTTTTGGCATTAAAACAGGTTAACACGTACACAGCCTTTAGTAATATACATTAAGCATATTTTCCTTGGACTAATGACAAGAAAAGATGAACATGCTTGTTAACAATGTCAAAAAGTTTAAAATTCAGTGTCCAAGCAATTCCTAACAATGCTTCTGTAGCTTTAAGCTCTAAACAGTATAGAATTTATGCAAATGCATTAAAGAATTCAAGCTTGGCAAATTACACCCAAGCAAGTTATTAAACTATATATACACAGAAAGTAAATGATAAATACAGAATTAAAAGAGTTCTGTTTTTCCATACAGCCTTGAAAATTGACAAACTTTCTGAGGACAGTTCTATAATATTAAACATTAGGTAACCACAGGTATTGGGAAACCTAACTACATAAACCGATTTAAAATACTCAAGATGACTTTGTAGTGTTTAATACAATTCAGTTTGTAGTTAAGGGCACAAGACAACATTTAACAAAAATAATCACATCAATTGACCTAGAAATCAAATGCAAATAGATATGAATACAATCTCCAAAATCTGTCTTTTTAAGTGAACATGAACCATTTATTCAAAGTTATACAAGAATTTGAAGGATTAAAGTCTTCTGTGACATAAAGCCATTTCAAATAGTTTCATGTCTCAGCTGAACAGGAGGAGAGGGTGAAAGAATAAGTGAGCGGGCCCCAGTGGACAGCGAGACAGTAAAAACAGACTCAACAGCAGCCGCCCCCAGCCTGCTGTCCTCCCTGATTGCCGGCATGTGTTGCATTAGTAGCAGCATGCTGAGGGCCAATTTTAATGCCATTTGCCTCATTATTAATGTCAAAGACTCCTTCTTGGATTTTTTCATAAATCTCTTTTGCTGTATTAATAAATGCCTCTTCTACATTGGAAGCAGTCTTAGCAGAAGTTTCCATGAAGATAAGTCCATGTTCTCTTGCAAAGGCTTCACCTTCTTCCTTTTTTACTTCTCTTCTAGATTCTAAATCGCTTTTATTTCCAATAAGCATAATGACCATGTTGGAATTGGAATGCTGGTGGGCATCTTCTAACCATGTTGTCAAGTGGTTGAATGTATCTCTCCTTGTAATATCATACACTAGTAAAGCCCCTGCTGCACCTCTGTAATATGACCTTGTGATGGAACGAAAGGACTCTTGACCTGCTGTATCCCATATCTGTAGTTTTATCTGTTTCCCATCAATCGTTATCATTCGAGCACCAAACTCTACACCAATAGTAAGGTCGTGCACTGGCTGAAACCTCTTGTCCGTAAACTGTAGCAATAAGCATGATTTACCAACACCTGTGTCGCCGATGATGATGTACTTGAAGAGATAGGCGTACACCATGGCCGCGGCCGCTCGGTGCCAGGGCACACGGCTCCTCCTCCTGCTACTGCTCCTCCTCCGCGCCCCTCACCCTGGCGCCGCTCAGCCCCTAAACGCCAGACTCCGCCCGCTGCCACCGTCAGCCGCCAGGAATGAGGGGCCGAGAGGAAGCCGGACAAACTGACACTACCGAGCCAAGGGAGACCAAAAAGTCTAATGATCTTGTGTTACTAGACATGATAGTTATCTTAATGAGAAAGCCCCAGAGGCCTAAAAGGTTAAATACTTGTAAAATCCTACAGGTGCTTTCAAAAATACTGTGAAGTAAGCAAGTGCCTCTTGTTGGTTGATGAGTTTATAATTTTAAACACGGCAACTTAAAGTCTTTTGTCATCCACAGTTATATATGATTTGCTGCTCATAAAACTAAAGCGTTGTTGGTTCTGTGTTTAGCTGTCATCCTATAGGTTCATATGGACTTTTTCCAGCCACTTCTATTGTATTCAGTACTTTGGGATGGCTCTGTAAACAGATGAAGCCAATAATGTATTAACAGTACCAACTGAGAGAAAGTATGGTTAACTGAGGTTACTAAAAAAGCAATTCAAATCAATTGGAAATCTACAAAAAGAGTTAAAGATTTTAAAAGCTATTATTAAAATTGCTATATTGGTCTACTATGCTGTTATATGTGTGTACATATTGTATGTCCACATGGGAAAATTTTATTAAGAGTTTTATTTTAAATGGCTTATAGATAAGATTGTCCATAAATTTAAGCTGCTAAAATCAATCAAAGATACATTTTAATTTGTGTGACCTGATTCTGTGTATCATATGTTTTAAACTTGTTGGTAGAAAGAAACTAAAAACATTTTAGATGGTTGTGCTTAAGTTTACTGGTTAAACAAACTACACCATGTTAGATATTTAAGAGGTGTCTTCAAATACATGATTCTTAAAATTTATAGAAGGCATTGGACCTTCTGGTAAATGTTTTCTTAAGTTGTTATCTAATGGTTGAAATGGTTTGCTAAGTATTCATGTAATATTGCTATTGTCAGCAAGCGATCTAGGACTTGCTCCCTCATTTCTCTATTCTAAGCCCAACTTGTTCTTTCATTTCTCTATTCTCTTCAAGGTAGGGAACTAATTCTATTATGAAGGAATCTGTAGGACACACAATTTAATCTTTAGACCTTATAAAAGAGATGGCTAACATTTTTCTGTAACAGCATAGCCAATATAAGAACTTAAACAATAATCTCATAGCTAGATTCACTTCGCCATCAGCCAAGTATACAGTAAGTAGAAAAAACCTCCCTTTCAAACCAAAGGGAAAGAAAGTTTTAAAGTGAGAATAGAATTTTCCTCATGGGCATTGTCTACCTTAGAAAAACTACTACAGAACATGCCTGTGACTAGAGACTTGTAGTTCAGGCCACCGAAGATTAGAGATGGGACACGGGCACTCCCTTGACTTGCATCCTCTGGTCTGCTTTAACACAAACCAGGAGGAAAAGAAAGCTAGGCATCAGAAGCAATGGGTGGCAGGCCTATTAATGGCTGATCTGTACAGTGATCTGCCCTCAAGGAGACCCAACAGGCCAGTCCACTGCAGTGGCTTTCAATGTGGTAAGCCTGGGCTTCAGCAGAAGTCAGCTTGTGAAGAGCCCTGGCAGCTCTGCCAAGAGTTGGATCACTGGAAATGGACCTGCCCTGGAGTCGAAGGATGCCCAGGTCAGAGCCACAGATCTTATTGGCTCTAAGCTGAAAAGCCCTTCACTCAGCCCAACTTCCAAAGTGACCACTGCAGCTGAGGGAACGGCCAAGTAGGGTCAGCAACATTGCAGGCAGAACTGTAAATTGCTTGTTAGAGATGCCACCTGCCTTTACCTGGCCAGCTCTCCTCCCAGGCCAGCCAAGTAATGAAAGTCAACAGAGTGCCTTCCCCTAGGAGGTTCACACCTCCCTTAGGATGTACCCCATGTGAAGAGATAGATAGGTCTGGGCCTCTTAACTTACAAGGCCTAAAGCCCACCAGATTATTATCAAGCCCCTTCTATCAGGTTCTATTTGCCTCTAAATCAGAAAACTTAATTGTAGCTTAGACAGCACCTTTCTTAGCTCCTCTAATAATGACTCTGTCCTTTGTTCTAGACCCTGTCTAGTACACTTGGGCCTCATTCCTTTGTAATCATAACCTCTACTCTACCACCAATGGCTCTACTCCCAACCTGTGTGTACTGATGGTCCTCTTCCCCACTTAATGCTGTATAATTGTTCAAACCTGGTAAATGCCACTCTTAGGATCATTGGTTACTATCCTCACCCTGTCTTTTATGACCTTGTCTAAATATGATCAGAGTCGGCAAGCTTGGAAGGCTTCCATAGCCTTGGCAACTCATGTCGACAGCCTAGGGTGGTTACTGGCGCCATAAACTAGAGTGTCAATTTGTTGGGTCAACAACAGGAGCCACTGTGCACTTGCTCCTCATGTGGGATCTCTGTCCTTAATGTGCTGTGTACATTTTGATTTAATGCTATAACTAGTACTCAAACAGTATGTTTCACTTTGTGTGTCTATGTGGGTGCAAACTGTTGAAACCTTTATACTAAATTGATCTTCTGTATATAAAGAGAATTGAAAATGAATCTTGATGCAAATGGAAGGTGAGAGGGAGCGGGAGAGGGGAGGGTTGCGGGTGGGAGGGAAGTTATGGGAGGAGGAAGCCATTGTAATCCATAAGCTGTACACTGGAAATTTATATTCATTAAATAAAAGTTAAAAAAAAAAGAAAAAAAATATATTTCACAAACATTGATCCCAGCATCTGTGTCAGTGAAACAGCATCGAGAACTTTGAAGGTGGCAACAAGAACAGTGATTTGAAGAAGATGAAAAAAGCATAGATTTAAACATAGAAATTCATACTAAATATGTAGTAAAATGAGATACACCACCCAGGGTGAAGGTAGCAACAATTCTGAAGGCATAGAGGGAATCATGCTCTTTGTGAAAATGTTTTGGACTGAACTGCTCCCCCTCCCCCTGAAATTCAAATGGAAAAGTCCTAAGTCCCCAAGTGACTCTACTGGAGGAGATAAGGCCTTTGAGGAGCTGATTAAGGACAAATGGAGACAGAAGAGTGAAGACCTGATCCAACAGCATGGACTCCCTTACACAAACAACACCAGAAATCTTGCTGTCTCTTTTCCCCTGCCATATGAGAACGGTCTGCAAGCTCTCACAAGAACCCCAGCCATCTTGAAACTCTAATCTTGGGCTTCCAGCCTCTCAAATTGTGGGAAAATACATTTCTATGGTTTATGTTACCAGTCTATAGCAGTCCTAGCAGATGAATTTACCATTTTCCCATAGCACATGATAATTAACAGGCAGAAAAGTAACTGACAAATTGGAAGCACTGTAAAATATGTGACTAGAGGATCAGTGTTAATACCAGGCACCCATTAACCCTTCGGACAGGTTCAAGTATATTAAAGGCATATGACAATACTGTTGCGTAGAAAGCCAGGGAGATGGTAGGTACATTTTTTTTTCTTTTGACAGGCAGAGTTGGACAGTGAGAGACAGAGAGAAAGGCCTTCCTTCCGTTGGTTACCCCCCCCCCCCCATGGCCTCCAGAGCCAGTGCGCTGCACGGATCTGAAGCCAGGAGCCAAGCACTTCCCCCTGGTCTCCCATGCGGGTGCAGGACTCAAGCACTTGAGCCATCCTCCACTGCCTTCCCAGACCACAGCAGAGAGCTGGACTAGAAGAGGAGCAACCGGGATGGAATCCGGCACCCTGACCAGGAGTAGAACCCAGGGTGCCGGTGCTGCAGGTGGAGGATTAGCCTAGTGAGCTGTGGCACCGGCTGGTAGGTACATTTTATTTGAGAGGCTGTGTGACAGAGAAAAGGGGTGTGTGTGTGTGTGTGAGATCTCCCATCCTCTGGTTCACTCTCCAAATGCCTGTGACAGCTGGGGTGGGGCAGGCTGAAATTAGCAGCCAGGAACTCAATCTAGGTCTCCTAAAGGTGTCAGGAATCCAAGTACTTATTCTATCACCTGCTGCCTCCCAGGGTGCAGATTAACAGGAAATGGAATAAGGAACAGAACCAGGGCTTGAATTTAGGGGTGTGTGTGTGTGTGTGTGTTGCTTACTCTCTCTACATAACTGTGCCTTTCAAATAGAAAAATCGATCTTTTTTAAAAAGAGAGAATCTAAATTCACTTCTCCCAAATAACCTCAGAAGCCAGAGAAAACACACAAAACCTGAAGAATACAGGAAACATATTTGATCTTTATGATGTCACCGGTGCTCAGGCGCACAATTAAGTATCTGCATGCTTAAACAATACTGCAAATCACCACTCCTGCTCACCAGTGTATGGAGCTTAGAAGAAGCCCTTATTCATGCTAACAATCCGCTTTTCAGGAATGTGTGGTCCAACACTGTTGTCATGATTATATTCATTTTACAAAGTGAAAATATGTTGCTGTGGTTGCTTTATTTTACATTTGGCTTCAAGGAGATTTTCCATCTTGATTCCCTCATTTTTTAATATTAAGTATTTTTATTTTATTATTAAGCATTATTAAGTATTAATTATTTATTATTATTTTATTAAGTATTTTATTATTAAGTATTAGGTATTTATTATTAAGTATTAAGTAATCACATACTTGTATTCCACATACAGTATATCAAACAACGTATAATTCACTTTACCAAATGTAAGATTTATTTCTATAAGCAATTCATGCAACATGTTAAAATGAGACACTATTTAAAAATCAAATCAAATTCACTTTGTTAGATGTATTCATACTGAAGTTTTGACAATAGAAAAACTTTCAGCTTATGTCTGTATTTAAATTATTTTTTTCTTTTTTTTCTTTTTATTATTTTTTTAACTTTTATTTAATGAATATAAATTTCCAGTGTACAGCTTATGGATTACAATGGCTTCCCCCTCCCATAACTTCCCTCCCACCCGCAACCCTCCCCTCTTCTGCTCCCTCTCACCTTCCATTCACATCAAGATTCATTTTCAATTCTCTTTATATACAGAAGATCAATTTAGTATAAAGGTTTCAACAGTTTGCACCCACATAGACACACAAAGTGAAACATACTGTTTGAGTACTAGTTATAGCATTAAATCAAAATGTACACAGCACATTAAGGACAGAGATCCCACATGAGGAGCAAGTGCACAGTGGCTCCTGTTGTTGACCCAACAAATTGACACTCTAGTTTATGGCGCCAGTAACCACCCTAGGCTGTCGACATGAGTTGCCAAGGCTATGGAAGCCTTCCAAGCTTGCCGACTCTGATCATATTTAGACAAGGTCATAAAAGACAGGGTGAGGATAGTAACCAATGATCCTAAGAGTGGCATTTACCAGGTTTGAACAATTATACAGCATTAAGTGGGGAAGAGGACCATCAGTACACACAGGTTGGGAGTAGAGCCATTGGTGGTAGAGTAGAGGTTATGATTACAAAGGAATGAGGCCCAAGTGTACTAGACAGGGTCTAGAACAAAGGACAGAGTCATTATTAGAGGAGCTAAGAAAGGTGCTGTCTAAGCTACATTTAAGTTTTCTGATTGAGAGGCAAATAGAACCTGACAGAAGGGGCTGTATTTAAATTCTTTAAGAAAATGATCTAAGTAAGACATATTTATAATCTGAAATCATGTTTAAAGCGCAATGAAAATAAAACAAGAAAAAACAGTCTTGCCATGGGAAAAACTGCATGTGACAGCAGCTGCTATCTTGTGAGGACACGACCCACCCTGTCAGACATCTTTCTCACCAAACAGTGTATTTTCTTCATCTCCACAGCAATGGAAAGTGCTCCAATAAATGGGAATGGGGCACAGTCCAGAAATTGTCATGTTTTGTTATTCCTTTTGCTCAGAATTTTGGTGACATAGATTATATTTATTAGGCAAAGTTTCATATCAAAACAATTGCACCTTGAAAGATGAAATCAATAAAGATGAATGTGAAAAAGCAGCACGGAGGACCACCTGAGTTTCAAGAAAATCAAACATCGGTTCAGAACTCGAGTTCACTTGTGGCAATCATTTTATCCCTCACATACCTTTAAAAGTTGTCACTGATTTACAAGAAAATGGGCACGTACCACAGACATAAAAGTGCGTCTGTGTGGACTTGTGCAACAAAATGTTATGAGGCCCAGCAAACCTGAGATTCTGATTTGGACTCAGCTAGAAGTCTCTCTGAGCTACAAGTCTCTGAAAGTTTCTGCCTTCTAATGTGGGAACCAAGAAGTTTAGATACTTAAAGATTCTTCCCAATGCCAATTTTCTGGACTAGCATATTCAATATTATTAGTTTTCCGATTTGTGTGCAATGTCAAAATAGCCAGCTCATTTAAAATTCTTAAATATAGTATTTGCTAACAAGACCCGGAAACCAATTAGTAAAATCGCCTGCAGATGGGCTCTGCTTTTAGCTCATCTAAGGTCATAATTTTAGAGATAAGCTTTGATGTATGCAAACTGATAGTGAATTTTAAAAAGATTAAGCACTCATCTGATTAGCATGGTAATCTCTACTGTTGTCTCCACGGCTACAGCTACCATCAAGCAAATAATAAACAGCTGGAATATATCTAAAATATGAAGTCCTTACACAATAAAGCTGCATTGCTCTGCTTTACTGTGTAATATTTTAATGGACTATTGAGAGATGATATAAGCAATATCACTGACTTATCTGATTTTCATCTACAGAAGAGTAGTTCACATTCCCTCCTCAATCAAAAGATTAGCAAACACACTGTAGTTCATAGGTCTACTTGAGTATTCTTGCTCTCTTTATGTATCATAGCAAGTGTTATTTTTTATTTTTTAAACTTTTATTTAATAACTACAAATTTTGAAAGAACAACTTTTAGATTATAGTGGACCCTCCCCTCACAACCTCCCTCCCACCCACAACCACCCCATCTCCCACTCCCTCTCTCATCCCATTCTTCATCAAGATTCATTTTCCATTATCTTTATATACAGGAGATCAACTTGGTATATACTAAGTACAGGTAGGTATAGATGTAAAGGGAGACACTTTCACCACATCCAAAGATTTTACACCTCCTATTCCTCAAAGGAAAACCATCAAATCAGCATTCTTTATGATCTGCCCACCTGCTAATGACTAAAGTCAATTAAGCATTGATGGGGCCAGTGCTGTGGTGCAGCAGCTAAAGCCTCCACCTGCAGTGCTGGCATCCCATATGGGTGCCGGTTCAAGTCCTGGCTGCTCCACTTCTGATCTGGCTCCGCTTTGGCCTAGGAAAGCAGTAGAAGATGGCCCAAGTCCTTGGTCTCCTGCACCAGCATGGGAGACCCAGAAGAAGCTCCTGGTTCCTGGTTTCAGATTGGTGCAGCTCTGGCCATTGTGGCCATCTGGGGAGTGAACCAGAGGATGGAAGATCTCTCTATACCTCTGTCTGTCTGTCAGTCTGTCTCTCTCTCTCTCTGCCTCTGCCTCTCTGTAACTCTGCCTTTCAAATAAATAATAACTCTTTTAAAAAACATACATTGATAACATCAGTAATTAGGACTGGCATTGTGACACATGGATAAAGCTGCCACCTGTGATGCTGGCATCCCATATGGGCACCAGCTTGAGTCCCAGCTGTTCCACTTCCAACCCTGCTCCCTGCTGATGGGCCTATGGAAACCTATGGCACAAGGCATAAAGATGCTCAAAATGGTGGGAGTCAGTAGACACTAAATCATTGTTCTTTTTTTTTTTTTTTAATTTACTTGACAGATAGTGTTACAGACAGAGAGAGACAGAGAGAAAGGTCTTCCTTCTATTGGTTCACTCCCGCAATGGCCACTGTGGCTGGTGCTATGCCGATCCGAAGCCAGGAGCCAGGTGCTTCCTCCTGGTCTTCCATGCGGGTGCAGGAGCCCAAGCATTTGGGCCACCCTCCACTGCATACACTCCATACACTCTTAGTGACCAGAAGAAAAACCATATCCTGGAATCCAGAGCCCAGCACCTTGCATAGAAACTGTCACCTCTGACAACTCCACAATCAAGCAGCTGTGCTAACTTGAAATCACAGTACCCATACAGTTTACTAATAACTCTCTGGCAGCCCCATCACACCCCTCAGGGCAAATCCGAGCCCCTCATCTGTCCCTCTCCAAGACACCCTCACACCCACCCATGACAGGCTGGCTTCCCGGCAGCCCCAACCTGCCGCCACCGCTGACCGGAGGCCCTCACCTTGTCAGCAGTCTCAGTAGCCTTGGTCAACATTGCAGGAGCATCCCTATGGAGAAAACAGGGGCTGCTCCCACAGTCCAGGCTCCATTAAAAATTGTGGCAGTGTCCTCCCAGTGCCAGGGGCGTGACCACTCTAGGCAAGGTGTTCTCTCTGTTCAGCAGACATGGGGTGCAGATGCCCATCAAGTTGAACCCTGGGGATGACAGGGCAGACCCTGGGACGTGGCCAAGATGTGTGGCCAGCCAGGGGGGGACATGTGGGCACGGGACAGGAGGGAGCACCCACCATCATGAGGGAAGGGTCGACCGGGGGTGGCAGAGGCGCCCTCTGTTGCTGCTGCAGGTCAAGAAGACAATATTGATCCTGTGGCTCCAGAGAGGGCTGATGGCAGTGGCAGCAGTGGAGGGGATACCTGAGGACCAAAGCTGGTCACCCCCGGGAAGAGCACTAAAACCTATTGTCCAGGCTATTGTCCAGGTGCCAGCGCTGCAAGGTTTCATCCGTGCTCCATAGACCCTTGTGCTCGGGAGAAGGGGGGTGGTGGATTCTGGACTGCAGCCTCAACTGGTGCTCAACTGGCATGCACAGCTCTCCCTGCCTCACTGCGCCTCCGCCCTGCTTGCCCGGGTGGCCAGGTCATTCCAACCCTGTTCGGCCAAGACCCAGGTCGCAGAGTGGACCCAAAAGAGTGTGCGGCCCAGGCCAAAGCGTTGGCCCAACCTGGGGCATGGCATTGCAACTCTGCCCTCTGGTTGTGGGTGCCAGGTGGGTGCCCTAATGGGACCTGGGCTCTGTCCCTGCAAGGCTCCTGGCTCCCAACCTCCCCCCTGTAAGGCATGGCCAGCTTCTGGGACTGCCCTGGCTCTGGATGCAAGAGCAATCCCTATGGTGCCAGTGCAGGGGCCTGGCTTGGCAGCCTCTTGTGCCCCGGCCCGCGGGGTAATCAACTAGGACATGAGGAGGGCAGATCTGAATGGAGAGACAAACCAGACACGAGAAGGGAGACCAAGACAGTATTCTGATCAAGGTCTCACTTTATTGGAGAAGGAAGCAGCTTATATAATACAAGGCAAGGATTGTAACAGTCGAGGGCAAGCAGGTGTCATCTCACAACATAGTTCAAAGGAATAATTTCACAGGAATCAGTATCAATTTGAGAAAGGGAGTTACAGCGAGGTCTCACAGCTAGCAGACATGCTTATCAAGGTACAAGAAAGAGAGCACTGAAGCCAGATGGCCAGGCGCTAACCATATCAGTGAGCTGTACACATGGAATTTTCTAGTGACTCCTTACAGGAACACAGTTGAAGGTTAGTCTAAACAAAGGCCTACACAGGGAACCCAGCACAGTGGCTCCCAACATCTTGCCCACAGGCAGCACCACTACTGCCCGAGGTCTGGCTACTCCCACGTCTTCACAGGTCCCGTGTCATCCCTCCTGCATCACAACCCATGCCTTTTTTTCTGTGTTGCACTCTTCAAGACTCATGAAAGGATTACCTATTTCAGTCTCTGCTAACTGCCAGGACGAAAGGAAGAGCCCACGAAGACGAGGAAAGCCATTTTACTCAGCTGTGAGCACTGGAAGGACAAGGCCACGTTGATTCGCACGTGCATGCAGCTGGAAATCCCAGGCTTAACACTCCGCCCAAATCAACATTGGCTGCATTTAACTTCCTGAACCAGCTCATGGAAAGGAAGGTGAGGCTGCTTCCTGCCTCCCACTTTCCACCCAGCATCCTGGACAGCACCAGCTGTTGGTTACTACTGGGATTCAGTGACACCCTCTTTTTATTTTTTATTTTTTGACAGGCAGAGTGGACAGTGAGAGAGACAGAGAGAAAGGTCGTCCTTTGCCGTTGGTTCACCCTCCAATGGCCGCCACGCTGCAGCCGGCGCAGTGACACCCTCTTGATACCACATTTCCTCTAACCAGATAAGGCTGCACCTCTCCAGCCTCCATCCCAACCCAATAGCCCAATCCTCTGACACCTGCCCACTTCTGCAGGGGAAAGGATTTGAGAGAAACGTGTTTGCCTCCACAAAGTAGTCAGCTCTGCCCGCCTGTCTGCAACTTCATTGATTCGGCCCTAGCTGTGGTAGGACCCTTGCAACAGCCTCCTGCATCTTTCCTACCCACCCCCCATGTTGATATAGGATAAACTGGAAGTCAGTGGAACTGATGCTTTTGAATTCACCCCATTCCATTGTGCCTCACTATGCCACTAATTGAAACAATGAGAAGGAAACCCACAAAGAAGTTACTGTTTCACTTTCTGGCATGACTCAGGAGGAACCCTGCCCACAGTATACTGTGCCCTGAGGAGATCTTGAACACAAATGTTTATTGTTAAGTGAATTCCCCACTCACAGCTTGAAATCATCCAACTTTTTTTTTTCAACTTTTAAATATTTATTTACACAAGAGAGCAGAGTTCAGTTCATATACTTGATCCCACTTACAATAATGAGAAACCAAAAGTTCAGGTTGTATAAGAGAAAAATTTCTGAAGAATGGTTAACCATTCTCTGTCACAATTTATCATGAAAACTGCCCAATACCCATTAAGGTGTGATTCCACCAAAGAATTCTTCCAAGCACATTATCTTTCAGAGACTTCTCTCTGTAATCTTGCTATGTTTTGTAGAAGGTATTTCCCATTATAATAGAGTCATAGGATTTTTTTCTTTCTGTGAGTTGTCAGGTAACCATTGAGAGGTGACGTATGGTACATGACTTTTCTATGCATATGTTTTCTTATTTCTGAGTCTCTTCATGTGAATTGATTAATGGCAGAATTTTTTCACATTCATTAAATTGACATTTTACTTTATGAATTACCTGGTGTTACTTGATGTTTAATTTCTTGTTTTTTAAGATTTTTATTTATTTGACAGGTAGAGTTACAGACAGTGAGAGAGACAGAGACAAAGGTCTTCCTTCTGTTGGTTCACTCCCCAAATGGCCACAATGGCCAGAGCTGCACTGATCTGAAGCCAGGAGCCAGGTGATTCTTCCTGGTCTTCCATGTGGGTGCAGAGGCCCAAGCACGTGGGCTGTCTTCTACTGCTTTTCCAGGCCAAAGTAGAGAGCTGGATTGAAGAGGGGCAGCTGGGACTAGAACTGGCACCCATATGGGATGCCAGCATAGCAGGTGGAGGATTAACCTACTGCTCCATGGCACCAGCCTGATGTTTAATTTCTGGCTATGGTTTTTTGAGGTCTATTGCACTTGAAGGATATGACCTTTTTTGAGTTGCATATTTATGCAAGCCTGAATTCCATGAAAATATACTTCCGCATTCATTACACTCCTAAGAAACCCCTTGTGTGAATTCTGTGATGTATAATGATCGATTTCTGACAAATGGCTTTTTGTCACACTAATAATATTTCCGAACTTCTTCATTTTTTAATGATTTACTTTATTTATTTGAAAGAGGTATAGAGAGACAGAGAAGCTGAAAGAGGTCTTCCATCCACTAGTTCACTCCCTGGATGGATGCAATGGCTGGAGCTGCCACAATCCAAAGCCAGGAGTCAGGAGCTTCTTCTGCATCTCCCACATGGGTGCAGGGCCATCTTCTACTGCTTTTCCAGGCTATAGCAGAGAGCTGGATCAGAAGAGGAGCAACCAGTGCCCACATGGTATGCCAGCATTTCAGGCCAGGGCTTTAACCTACTGTGCCACAGCGCTGGTCCCAACCTTTCTTCCTTATGGGAGTACCTATTGTATGGGATGTAATTTCCAGCAAATGGCTCTGTCACATGGTTATGTTGATTTTGGAAAAAGTCCTTCACATTCATTATATTCTTAAGTTCTGTGTAAAAGCCTTTTTCTATAAGTTATATCAAAACAGAATTCACACAGGGCAGAAACCGTATAAATCTAATGAGTGTGGAAAAGCCTTTATAAATCATATGTTGTAAATCATAGCTCATATCACACCAGAGAATTCACATCAGAGAGAAACTTCATGAATGCAATGACTGTAGAAAAGCCCTTGGCAATAAGTCACATCTCAGAATGCGTCAGAAAATTCACATGAAAAGAAACCTTTTGGACATAATGACTTGGAAAGCTTTTTCCCATAGTTCAGCCCTCATTGCACATCATCTAATTCATATGTGGGAAAACACTTTGTATATAATGCATATGGAAAAGCCTTTATCCATAAGTAACACCCCATAAAACATCAGAATTCACATGGGGGAGAAACCATATGAATGGAATGAGTGTTGGAAAACTATGCCAATATCACACAATATAACATCGAGCATTTATTACATAGTGGAAATCTTGTAATAAATGTGGGAAAGCCTTTTGTCAGAAGGAATACCTCATAACACATGTAGTTCAAACAAGGGATAGAACTTAAGAATATAATGAAATCATCCAACTTTTTAAAATGTTTTTGACTCACCATACTGGTTTCTTCCCCAACCCTAATCAAAGATCTGATTTTGCCTCAGAAAGAAGTGGGTAAAAGTAGTCATAGTTAGGAACCAAGGAATGTATTTGTCAAATCTTTTTTTTTTTTTCTCTCAGTTGGTGCTGTTAATACATTATTGGCTTCATCTGTTTACAGAGCCATCCCAAAGTACTGAATACAATAAAAGTGGCTGGAAAAAGTCCATAGGAACCTATAGGAGGACAGCTAAACACAGAACCAACAATGCTTTAGTTTTATGAGCAGCACATCATATATAACTGTGGATGACAAAAGACTTTAAGTCGCCATGTTTAAAATTATAAACTCATCAACCAACAAGAGGCACTTGCTTACTTCACAGTATTTTTGAAAGCACCTGTAGGATTTTACAAGTATTTAACCCTTTAGGCCTCTGGGGCTTTCTCATTAAGATAACTATCATGTCTAGTAACACAAGATCATTAGACTTTTTAATCCTCAAACATTTGTATTAATAGCATTTTCCATTATAGAAACTTAAAGTCTGGTACCACATCACATCTTGACAGTCCTTCTAATATACTCAAATCTTTATTCAAGATTTTTTATTCACGCTTTTGCCCATCATTTTTTTTTTTTTTTTACAAAAGCATAGCCAAGACTCTGCTTGTGGGAGAGAATGAAAGATAACTATGCATGTGGGGTGGTCCACTTGCTGACTCCAGTGGGGGCCCACAGAGCTCACCATCACAGGCACTTGATGCAGCAGGTGGGAGATGTGAGTGCAGTCAGTCTTTTGCCTCCTGATTGTCCTCCCACTTCCTTAGGCTGTGTGCTCAAAGACCCAGGGGAGGCTCCTCTTTGGACTCTTGCTGCCCTGCTGGGACCCTGCTTCCTGCCCTCTCTGCATGGCTCCTACAACCACTGCTTTCACACTTCCTGGGGGTCTGGTAGGCAGACCAACTCCTCCACATCTCTGTCCCTTGCAGAGTGGGAAGCAAGGAGAGAGAGGCAGGCCAAAGAGAAGACTGTTGGCATTGAGCCGCATAGAAGAGTGTAGTCTGGCCTCTCCCAAGAGGACCTGAATGTTCTCAGAGACCTCCTCTCCTGTAACGGATTATAAGGTTGATACATACAAATCAGTCCTCTTCACAGAAAATCTCTCATCTGGATGTTATCACTGACGTTCAAAAACATGCCTTTCTCAGAAAATGAAATAGCATTTAGTTAATGAGACTGTGGATTTGAGGGCTTTAAGTTGGGTTTTGCCTTCTATTTTATAGACAAGGCAGCACTTACCTAGATCTGTTCTTTACATTGCTGCGCTACTCCTCTGCTAGCATTTTCTCTTCTTTTACTCTTCTTTGTTATTCCCAATGATGAGCCCAGCATGTGAGGCACTGAGATAGATTTGGATGAACTGCGAAGCACTGTTGTTGGCAGGATGCATGCTGGTGTTGATCATCTTTGTCCACTCAGCTTTAGAGCTGTCCTTGACTCATTCGGCATTCATGGTTACACATAAAATGAGCAAGTGTGGATTGACACAGGAAGGAGAGAGGGAAAGAGCAGTTTCTTTTCTGTTTAAAAATCTTATTTTTTGGAATTTCCCTATTTGAGAGGGAGGGAGGGGAGGAGGGGACAGAGAGAGCTCACCTACTGGCTCATAGCACAAGTGCCAGCAATTTCCATGGCTTGACCCATGGCTGGGAAGCATGAACAAAACAGGTCTCCCACATGAGTGGCAGGAATCCAACGATCACAGCCACCCCCGTGCCTCCTTGGTGTACACTGGTGGGAAGCTGGAGTCAGGGGAAGAAGGATCACATCTAGGTACCCCAATGTGGGATCGAGTATTTGCATGGCTCAGCTACATGCCCAACCCTCCCCTTTTCTTCCTGTAATCAGAAAAGTCCCTTGTGATAACGTCTATGGATGTCATGTTTAAACCAGGCATGGTTAATGTAATTTCATTAACCAAGCAATAATCTGATGTTGACTCCCACCACTGGGTTCCTAACAACACAAAAATCACCTCTTCTCAAAAAACCAACTATTTTAACTACGATGACATTAAGGGACTGAAGTGAAGCAAGTAAACAGACACCTTTCCACTGCTGTTAAGTCCCTACATTTTGCTGTCATGCCAATAGTATGACGCCATTCGAAGGCTGCCTGGGGTTTCTTTTGCTCAGGCAGACTGGGAAGTGACTGTCAGGAAGAAGTGTGTTAGATTCATAAACCCTTGGAAGGAGGATGCAGGCAAATCACTGAGGTCCAGGAACAGCCTGGAGGGAGAATGAGTGGGGAAACTTGGGTAGGATTGGGAAGTGTAACTGCAGCAGACCCACTGGGCACAGGGCCTGTCCTCAGTGACTAGTCACCTTTCTCTGGGGCGATTAGCAAGGGAGACAGTGACCTGAAGGGGGAATGCCTGAGGTTAAAATGGTGGCTGGGGCTGTGGACCTTGGCCTTGAAGTGCTGTCAATGACATTGTGGTATCTCATTCTTCATGCAGAATGAAACTCTTTCCTACCTTTCTGAACTCACTGCTTTATTGTGGTGGACTGAGACACTAAGTCAAAGCAGCTGAAAACCATGAAAGCTAAAGGCGAAATCCAGAGAGACTTTGTAAAAGTTCCCTCTGCAGAAGAGCCTGGAATGACAGAATACTAATCACATGTAATAGGTAAGTGACGGTCAAAATACTTAAAATATGCTGAAACATGTGAGATGCAGTGAAAGTACCTGAAGTTTATCAATCATTCTAAATACATACATCAAACATAAATGAGGCTGGTGGTATGGCATACTGGGTAAAGCCACTGTCTGCAAAGCTGGTTTTCCATTTGGGTGCTCCACTTTTGACCCAGCTCCCTACTAGTGAGTGGCCTGGGAAAGCAGAAGATGGCCCAAGTGTTTAGGTCCCTGTTGCCCACATGGGAGACCCAGGTGAAGTTTCTGGCTCTTGGCTCCTGCCTGGCCAAACCCTGGCTATTGCAGCCATCTGGGGAGAGAACGGTGGAGGGAAAATATCTCCCCCCTACCCCACCCCTGACGCTCTTTCAAGTAAATAAATAAATCTTTAAAAAATGTTGATGTGTTAACCACTTAGTACAGGAAGCTGAACTCAATGGACATTAAAACATTAAAGCAAAAAACTACAAAAGCGGAATGCAAATAACCCATACAAAAAAAGGAATGGAGTTGATTTTGAAAAGTTCATTCCCTTGGAAGCTAATAAACTGTTCCTTTGAAACCTAAAACCCCTAGGAATTTGGGCTCAGATGGATAGGTAGGTGTGAGAAGAATGCACTACTCGTAGCATGGAACACTACTATACATCAAAACCGCTGAGTTCACCAAGATCACATGTCAATATGGAGAACTCACATACATATATGTCATAGAAAAGGCCAGCACTGCTGAATGATAGAAATTCCTCTATTCACTTGTTTAGTAAGTAATGAATAACTTTTTATACATTGATTCAGGAAGTCTTCCATCAGCACATGGGAATCATGTATGATGAGAGACCTGAATGTTTTCAAAAATATCTACCAAACTAAACATAATTTTACAAGATTTATTTTATTTGCTTGAAAAGCAGAGTGATGGAGGAAGAGACAACAAAAGAGATCTTCAACCTGCTGTATCACTCCTTAAATGGCCACCATGGTTGGAGCTGGATAAGGCCAAAGCCAAGACCCTGAAACTCCTTCCAGTTCCCCCACAATAGATTACAAGGTCCCGAATACTTGGGTCATCTTCTGTTTTCCAGGTGTACAAGGAGGTAGCTGGACCAGAAGCAGAGCATCTGGGATTCAAAGGTGTGCTGCCATATTGTATGCTGGCACCTCAAGCGGCAGCTTAACCCACTGAGCCGCAACACTGGACCTAACAAACTCTTCTTTTAATTCCATTTTCCATGCATGTTCAAAAAATGTCTCTCTTTGTCTGAAAGGCAGAGTTAGAGAGAGGGAGAGTCAGAGAGATCTTCCATCTTCTGATTCACACCCCAAATGACAGCAACAGCCAGGGCTGGGCCAGGACAAAGCCAGGAGCTTCATTGGGGTCTCTCACCCATGTGGCAGGGGCCAAGTAGTTTGGTCATCCACTGCTGCTTTCCCAGGTGTAGCAGCAGGGAGCTGGATCAGAAGTGGAGCAGCTGGGATAGGAATCTGTGCCCGTTAGGGATGTCAGCCTCACCGATGACAGCCTAACCTGCTGCAGCACAATGCTGGGCCCTCCCATGCATTTTTGTACACACAATTTTGTACATAAATACATGCATTAGCTCCAGGTCACATATACATGCAAAAGAATTTTGTATTTATTACCTATAACATTTTATTTGATAAAAATAAACTGAAGCATATAGCACAGTGTTAATATTTTTAAATCTTCCTTTTAAATAGTGGTCATATGCCTGAGGTCTCATATTACTGTACTTCGTTCTCTTTCTTCCCTCCACAGAAGCAACCATTTTCCAAAGTCATTGCTATTTTTTCTCAACTAGTTTTATATCTTTACCATTCATGTAAGATATTCATAATCTCATTTTCCATGTTGAAAATTAAAAATCTTACAGTTTTCTAGTAGCATTTTTATTTAACTGAATTGTACAAGGAATGCTTTCATTCTTTCAAAGGCCTCAGCCAACCAAACTAAGAATTGACACTGTGGCCTAAAGCTAAAGCAAAATCATTTCTTCCTACCATCACCCGGGCTGCAGACAAGTAAAACACAAAACACAAAATAGAAAAGAGGGTCACTATCTACTACAGATCTTCAGAATACTGGCTCATTTGCCAAGCATGGAAGGAGCTGAAGAAAAATATCCAAGACATTGCCCACTGCTTTGTAAAGACGTTGTATTTTCACTAATATATCATCCATTCCACAAATTCTAACACATTGCTTTTGTGGATATGAAGTGAATGAATGTGTAAATACAAGGGTACTTCAAAAAGCTCATGGAAATGAATTCCTTGGGGCAAATAATTTTGAAATCCATGCACAGTTTTTTTTTTTTTTAAAGATATATGCTCATGAGTAAACCTTGTATACATGGATTCATGTACACATGTATACTGGTAGCATGGGTATGTTTTCTTTCCGGAATAACATAATTCATCCCAAGGGCCTTTATTTTGTTGATGGAAATGTTTAATCTTATCACATCACTAAGCATAGACTGCTGATTATACTATTTTTCTCACAGCTACCGTAAAGATGATAAACTGAAAAACTCATTGCCTTCTAGTCATTGTAAGTCAGTTCAAGAGTTGTGCCCTTTTACAGTTGTTCAGGCCCTATGATCTTTCTCCAAACTGAAGATGTAAGTTACTTTCCTCAAGTCTCTATTGTGTGAGCGCTGAGAGAAAACTATTAACTATTTCCCTATAGCAAGAATCGTGCCCATGAGTTGCAATTGACAAATTCCTTGAATCTCAGATTTTCTTTACCTCCTTTTGTGTCCCTTCTTTTGCAACTGGAAGGATTGACTTTAGGGTATTTCTTTCCTGATTCAAAACCTAGATGCATTGTGAAGGCATATATTTTTGTCCCTTTTATACAGCAATTGTTGATGTCTCAAAGATTTTTCACACAACCATGCAGTCATCTCTAATGAGAAGAGATCCCATTAGTATCCTCCACTTTAGCATCATGAATGGAAATGCTTCATGTATTTCAGAACTTCAAAATAATGCTGCAATTAATCTAAAACATCATGCATCAAGAGGATGTCTTACTGCTACCCTCTGAAATCCCATATGTGCTCTTTTATCTCTCCAATTTTCAAATGTAAAGATATTACCAACACATATGAAATCCTTTTATTCCAAGAAATATGCACATCTTCATTCCCCCATAGATAGTTCTCGCTCAGCATCTGTGGGGAATTGATTCCATGATCCCAAAAGATAACAAAATCCATAGATGCCCCTACCCCAATATCAAGTAGAACTGTATTTGCATATAATTTATGCCACCCTCAAATATCCTTTTAAGTGACCTCTACATCTCCTACACTACCTCCTACAAATTAAATGTTCTGTAAGGAATGGAACTTATACTTCAGAGAATAATGATAATGAGAAACTTTGCATCTTATATTTTCTTTCTGGATTTGGCTGAAACCACAGGATATGAAGAGCTGCCTGTACATTTTAGTGGGCATTAAGCAGACTATAACTACCACAAAACATGATCATTTACCACAGAATTTAAAATTTTCCAGAGAATACTGAAAGCACCAGTGTAATTCCTGGTAGTGGAGAAAATATAGGAGCCAAGGCCTAGTGGGTCCAAGTGTTTATCTAAAATAGGAAATAATCAGATGGAGCTGCAATATAGGAAAACTTTATGAAATTTGTGTAAGAAAAGATTTCCAGTCTCCTCCCCCGGTATTGTTGGACCTCTCAGTTGCAGAGATGCCCACTTACTCGAGAGGACGCCCAAAGATCCAGACTCCAGACCAGTTGATGCAAAAAGCACGAGGTTTTTATTGAACGTTTGCGCAAACGGGCCCCCACCTCAGGCGGTGAGGAGCCCTGAGCGGCAGTTTCACACAGGTTATATAGGCAACGAATTAGCATATGGGAGAATGCTGGTGAAGAATGCTGGTGGAGAGTGCTGGTGTAAAATGCAGAGGTGGCACGGGATTGGCTGGTTCAGAGGGACAATTAGCATATGGGAGAATGCTGAGGGAGAGTGCTGAGGTGTTACAGGATTGGCCGGTCGCAGTGACATCATAAGTGTGCGCCTAGAGACTCTCCGAAGGGGAGGGGCAGCTCTGCTCTGGGCGTGCCTAGAGGTTCTCTGAAGGGGATTGACTTTTCCTTCCCAGAGAATGTCCTGCCCGCTAGACTCTGGGGAACATCTATCCTCTTAAGAAGCCCCTGATATTTGCCCAGGCCTAGTTTCTTGTCCCTCTCCCCCATAAAGGTCCTTCAGTATATGGCTATGTAGTGATCAAAGGAAGTTGAGAAACACACAGTTGTCTTCTGGCCCCCAAGTGACTCAGTGAGACCAGAAGAACTACCCAACTGAGCTGGGCCTCCCTCAAAGCCATAATCATGTACAAATGACTATCGAAGCCAAGAAGTCATGGCGTAATTCTTTAGGTGAACAAAGATAGAAGTGGACAGATCACTGGGTATGTCTTCTATATACTAAGCAAAGTAATGAGCTCTGCGTGTGAGAAAAAGATTTCACATCATTCACTGGATTTACAGATTCACTGATATGGGCCATCAGTAGAATATGTTTAAAACAATAGAGATTTACAACGAGAGACCTGAGCCTGGATCAAAGTGCAGCTATTTTAGAGTAGGCCTCCATCTTGTAACTCAGGCCTGAACCCTAAGCCAAAAGCTCCTGAAAAGAGGACAATAAACTTCCCTTGCAATAAACTCCCCTAGCAACAGCCAATCAGCAGATAGCAGGGAAATACCTAAAGTTCCAGGTGTCTTTTCAGGCAGTTAAGGTGCTTGATAACATTCCGAAACCCTGCAGTTTGCCACATACACCCTAGCAGCTCAGGCCCTATACTTTAGCCAATCATTTTAAAAAGCATCAACCCCAAAGCCATCTTACCACCTTTACTAGGTCCATTCCCGCTGCTGGATGCACTAATCAATCAGAGAGAGAATTTATGGTGATTTAAGAATATTTCAGATGATTTTGCTTACAAAATTGTTGATGTAGTTCAGATGGTCTTAAAATTTCCCTTGAGTTCTGGAATGTGATTTGTATATTGAAGGTTTATGGGCATCATTCAAAGGATTGTATTACTGAATTTTTCTTAAGTGACTTCTCATTGATGAAAATAAGATAGGAATTAAAATCCAGAAGACATATATGGAAAGATGCTATGATTCACGTTTTGCTCTGGACATAGTATAATGCCAAATTTTCCTACATAACAAATTAGTGGAGTTTGATCATGACATTCTACAGTCAGGTAACTGAGCTTACTCTTTTTTTAAAAGTGAGTGGGAACTGAGAATCACTTATTTTCTTTATGCCTTCAAGTTATAATATTTAATTATTAATGTATGATTTTCTGAAGATTCTTATAAAAGTAATATATGGTATAATGAACATCATCTTCAGGATATCCAGAATATTGAAAATAGTTATTTATCCAGGAGACATCAACCATTTCATAAATGGTATA
Source organism: Lepus europaeus (assembly GCF_033115175.1). NCBI lineage: Eukaryota > Metazoa > Chordata > Mammalia > Lagomorpha > Leporidae > Lepus > Lepus europaeus. The sequence continues at coordinate 176,211,920 of NC_084828.1, forward strand.
AAAACATAAATGTCAAAATAGGAAAAAAAATTTAAAATTACAAAACAAAAAATAAAAAGATAAAAAAAGAACAAAAGCCCCTCAAAATGAAAAATGAGAACATAAAACTCAAAAAAACATAGGGACTGGCACTGTGACGCAATGGGTTAGCACCCTGGCCTGAAGTGCCAGCATCCCAAATGGGCACCAGTTCAAGACCTGGCTGCTCCACTTTTGATCTGGCTCTCCACTATGGCCTGGGAAAGCAGTAGAAGATGGCCCAAGTGCTTGGGCCCCTGCACCTGCATGGGAGACACAGGAAAAGCTCCTGGCTCCTGGCTTCAGATCAGCACAGCTCCGGCCATTGCAGCCAATTGGGGAGCAAACCACCAGATGGAAGAACTCTCTCTCTGCTTCCCCTCTCTTTGTGTAACTCTGACTTTCAAGTAAATAAATAAATCTTTACAAACCTCAAAAAAATAAAGGTAGAATTAAAATGTGATTTAGTATGGACACAATTTTAAATCCATTCAAAGGATTTTATGGTATGCATCTTCATCAAATTTTAATGAGATTTTAGAATATGAGCTTTCATGAACTTTCTGTGACTTCATGATGAAAAAATGTATGAAAATGCTACCATGAAGAAAATTATGTGTGGGTTTAAATTTTTTGTGCCAGTATCAGCTCATATTTCATTCTGTTTTTATATATTTCACTGTATCCTTAAATACTGATTTTATAGTAACTGTTGCATGTCCCTTTGAACAATGGAATTGGAAATTAAAGACTGAAATGGGTTGAGCTGAAATTTTGGAATCAGATCATTATATATTCCTTTTTGAATAAGATTGCGAAGTGTGAAGTGTACAACATGATTTCCGCACAGTCAGAAAACATGACTCCTTTGAAGTCAGTTACGAGCCAATTTGTTTATTTCTGGACAGAAAGAAATATCTGTCAATTTTTTTTCTAAAAACACTCTTAGCTGCACATTAGAGTGTAGGAAAATTAGTGATGTTCAGCTGTGAATGTGCTACCATTGAATGAAGTAAAATGATACATTTCAGAGAGTTGGGCGGCCCCCTACTAGATGTGAGTTTTGCAGCTCTGCTTTATAGGGTCGATTACTGTTGTTCCAAAGCACCAGATATGAAGAGATGGTTCCACTTCTGTTGAAATAAAAAGTGAAATAATATTCTCAGATTCTGGAGATATCCTAATTCCTGATTAAAGAACTGCCCCTAAAGATTTCACCTAAGACATGAGGTAAACATCATTAAACCAAGAAAAGACACACACGAGAAGGAACTGATAATACATGTCTCCAGGTTATGAACCAAACTTCACCCTGTAAAAAAATTGCCTTTTCCCAATAATAACCTAGGTTTGCAGAGTGCTTGCTGGTACTACTGTGGAGAAGTTAAGAGGAAGCCCTAAGAAATCATGTCAATGGAGCTCTTGAGTAACTGAGTGGACAGAGGACACAGCTGTGCCCTGGAATCCTCTTCCAATGCAGGATTCCAGTCAGTTGCCATACTTGACATGGGGTCAGATTCCAGGAGTGGCATTATTTATTTCACTGAAGATAAAACCTAAGTTTTCTTAGGACATATTCATAAAGTAAACTCAGTATGAGAGAGAGAGTGGCAAAAAAAGTACTTTAAAGCCAAGTGTCACACACTCATAAAGGAGTATTTTCATGAGGTTTCTGAGACCTCATGCAAACAATTTAAGGAAAATATGTGTTAGGAAAAACCATAGATATTATACTTTCTGAACCCAACAAATCCCTACTCTTCATTTTTAGAAGATTCACCTTAATCTTTGAATGCTCTTTGTGTACAAAGCATTGGAATTAACCCCTGATAATGCAAAAGAATAAGGGCAGGTAAACTGAAAGGACCTGGTAGCTTGGAAAGTGTCCATTGGCCGGCGCCGTGGCTCAATAGGCTAACCCTCGGCCCTGTGGCGCCAGCACACCGGGTTCTAGTCCCTGTCGGGGCACCAGATTCTGGCCCGGTTGCCCTCTTCCAGGCCTGCTCTCTGCTATGCCCCGCGAGTGCAGTGGAGGATGGTCCAAGTGCTTAGGCCCTGCACCTGCATGGGAGACCAGGAGAAGCACCTGGCTCCTGGCTTCGGATCAGTGCAATGCGCCGGCTGTGGTGGCCATTGGAGGGTAAATGGCAAAAGGAAGACCTTTCTCTCTGTCTCTCTCTCTCACTGTCCACTCTGCCTGTCAAAAAAAAAAAAAAAAAAAAAAGAAAAAGAAAAAGAAAAAGAAAGTGTCCATTCAGTGTGCAACTGTGAACAAACATGGAACCACTTGATGCAAAATGGTTGTCTTGTTGTAGGTGCCTCTTGGGCAATTCTCTACACAGGAATTCCATCCATTCTTGGACAGAAACTGAATGTGTCAAGCAAAAATAGAAAACTTGTGCAAGCAGTCCTTACTGTGAGGTTAAATGAAGTGCATGGGGAAAAAAATCCTAAGGAGTCATGGTAACTGTGCTCTTCTGTAACTCAGAAGTCAGAGGACAGTGCACTGGGTGGGCCCATACCAAGCTCAGGCTTGGCATCCTCTCCTGCTGGAGAATTCGCTCAGTCATTATACTGGACACTGGTCTGGTCTGCAGTAGCAGGGTAATTTGTTCTGCTGAAGAAACACCAGGGAGCAGGAAAAATAATGTTAGGTGAGAGCATGATACACTCATGGTGTGGAGTTCAGGAGGTTTCTGAGACAGCTTAGAGATAAGCTTATGAAAAGATACCATTGATGAGCAAATTGACACCTAGAGTAATTGTTCTTTTGGACCAAAACAACTTCCTGTTGTACCTTGATTCTTACATTTTAGTTTTTGTCTTTGAATACCAAATTGTGTTGCAGCATTAGAACTACATTTAATGAAGGATAAGAAAAAAATGAAACAAACTTGTAGCTTGGAAAATGTGAATTCAGTGTTGTGCTTCAAACAAGTGTGAGGAAAACATGAAGACTATGTAGTCTTAGTTTATGGGCCTCATGGGCAATTCTCTACCAAGGAACTTCACCCACCAGGGGAAGAAACTGAAGATATTTCAAGCAAAGTTTAAAACAAACATTTTGAAATAGTAGTCCTTAGTCTTACGTTAAGTAAAATACAGAGAAAAGAAAAGAAAATCTTAAGGAGAAGAGATCCTAACTCAGCTTTCCAGCCACTTGGAATGCAGAGGACAGAGGACATAGGTGGGCCCCTCTAGGCTCAGGCGTGGCATCCTGTGCCATTTCGAGATTTTGGCCATTCACCCTACCTGGTATTGTGTCAACAGCAGCGGTAGCATTAAAGCACCTGCAGAATGACAAACAAAAGTTGTCAAGATATTTCAGACAACAGACCCATCTCAACATCTGATGGCAGCAAAATAAATTTGAAATCCAAGAAAATTGGCTCCTATTGTGGACTTGAATGAGTTTTCTGATACATCATTAAAATCAGTTTCTTAAAATATGGATAATGAAAAAAGCCCATAGTTTAATAATTTTAGAACAAAATTCTTGTTTAAATTCATTCTTAGGTTTTTTTTTCCCCTTTTATCCTTGACTATTATTTGTATCGTAACAATCACAACTACTCTTTCAGAAGACAAAAAGATTTATGATAAAAATCAAAGGTCTGGTAACTTGGAAAGTGCCCATTTGGTGTTTCTCTAGGAGTCAAGGATAGAATAGGAGGAATAAAAATGGAGTAGATAAGGTGAAGTGCCCCACGGGAAATTCCCTGGCAAGGAACTCCATGCTTCCTGCACAGGATCTGAAGAGTCCAAGCCAAGTTAGAAAACTTCTACAAACATTTCTGCACAATAGTTCTTAGTGTAAAGTTAAAAGATTTGTCCAGAAAAATAAAATACTGGTGCTTTGGCACAGTAGGTTAATCCTCCACCTGCAGTGCCAGCATCTCATATAGGTACCGGTTCTAGTCGCAGTTGCTTCTCTTCTGGTCCAGCTCTCCACCATGGCCTGGGAAAGCAGTAGAAGTTGGCCCAAGTGCTCCAGCCCCTGCACCCATGTGGAAGGCCTGGAAGAAGCTCTTGTCTGCTGTCTTTGGACCGGTGCAACTCTGGCTATTGTGGTCATTTGGGGAGTGAACCAGCAGATGGAAGACCTTTCTCTGTCTCTCTCTCACTGTCTGTAATTCTACCTCTCAAATAAATAAATTTTAAAAATCTTTAAAAGAAATAGAGAAAACCCTAAGGAATCAGGCCAGCTATACTCATAATAAGTAAGAAAAAGAGGAGAGAAAACATCAGTAGGCCCACTGCAAGGTTAGGCCTGGTATCCTCTCCCCGTGGAAGATTTTTGTCAGTCACCATATTTGATACCGAGTGGGATTCCCCTGGAGTGTCATTCATTCCATTGCAGAAAAAACTAAAGCTGTCTTAAAATATTTTCATAAGACAGACTCATCTCAGTATCAGATAGTAATAACAAACTACTTTAAATACCAGCATCCTACACTTACAATGGGGATTTTCATGAGGTTTCTGAGACTTCATGTAGAAAAGCTAAGGAAAATATATGTTCTGGATTCATTTTTAGGTGTCTTATTTTTACCTTTGAACACTATTTGTGTAGAAAGCACTGAAATTACCCTGCATTATGGCAAAGGCATACGGAGATACTGATACTATCTGGTAACATGAAAAGTGTCCATGCAGCGTGCAACTTTGAGACAACAATAGAATAACAATGCAAAACACTTTTCTTATTTTAGGTGCCTCTTGGGCAATTCTCTACCCAGGAATTCCGTCCATTTTTCATGCACAGAAACTGAAGATGTCAAACAACATTAGAAAACATGTGCAAGCATTCTAGAAAGCTTAGTTCATACTGTGAGGTGAAATGAAGTTTATTGGGAAAAAATATCCTAAGGAATCATGTCAACTGTGCTCTCCAGTAACTCAGAAGACAGAGTACAGTAGACACGGGTGGTCCCATAGAAGGTCAGACTTCTCATCTTCTACCACTGGAGGATTTTGGTCAGTGAATATACATGACACTGTTCTGGTTTGGAGTGGTGGGGGAAATTTCTTATGTTGAAGAAAAACCAGGGGTTGTCTTAGTATATTTGAAGACAACATATTTATTTCAACATGGAGCAACAGTAAAAGAAAAAATATACTGAAACATAATGCACCCATGATGTGGACTTCATGAGACTTCTAAGAGGTAAGTTTATGTAAATACAATGGATGAGAACTTGATGCACAGGTTTAACAATTTGGGGGAGCAAAACAAGTCCTCATGCTAACTTCCTTCTTACATTGTTTAATTTTTGTCTTTGAATACATTGTGTACTGACTGCTACACTACCCCTTGGTAAAGCCAAAGGAAAAGGATGGAAAAAAATGAAAGAAACTGGCAAGTTGGAAAATTCCCACTCAGTGTACTCCAGCAAACAAATGATAGAAAAACATGAAGCAAAACACTAGTCTTAGTTTAGATACCTCAATGACAATTCTCTACTAAAGTACTCCTTCCTGTGAGGAAACTAAGGTTTTCAAGCAAAGTGAGAAAACTCAAACAGATATTTTTGAAAAGTAGCCCCTAGTGTTAGGTTAAAGGAAGTGCATAGAAATGAAGAAAAATACTAAGGACTGACGCTAACTCAGCTCTTTAGTAACTCAGAATGCAGAGGACAGAAGGCTTCAGCTGCCATTGCAAAATGTTTTTACTCGGTCATCATACCTTACATTGATGCACACTCCAGGGTAGCATTAAATCACCTGTGGAAGGTAAATCAAAAGTTTTCTTAGGATATTTGCAGAACGCAATCATTTTATCAACTGACAACAGGAAAACATTATTTGAACCCATAGAAATATATGCTCATAATGTGGATTTTCATGAGTTTTCTGACACAAGAGAAACATAGGTTTATAAAGATAGGTACAATGAGAAAGTGGCTCATAGATTTAATGATTCAGCAACAAAAATGCCAATTTCAAATATATCCTTAGATTCCTTATTTCTATCCTTAAATATATTTGTGACTTAACAATTGCAAACACCCCTCAATAAAGAAAAAGCCAGGCATAGACAAAAGGAAAGGATACGGTAACTTGGAAAGTGCCCATTCCGTGTTCTGCTGGGAGCCACACAGAGAACAACATGAAACAAAAGCTTTGCCTTAGATTAGAGCCCTCAAGGACAATCTCTGCTGAGCAATTCCATCCTTCCTGGATAACAACTGAAGAGACCAAGTCAAGTTAGTGGTCACATGAATATTTTGAAAATGGATTCTTTGTGTAAACTTAAAGAAACTGTATGGAAGTAAGAAGAAATCCTAAGGAAATACACCAAAGTGCTTTTCAGTAACTAAGAAGATAAAGTGCAAAAGGAAAGTGTGGTTCCACTCTAGATTTGGGCTGAATATTCACACAGTGAAGATCATGGTCAGTCACACACCTTGACACTGATTGGATTTCCATTGTGGTGTTACTTATTCTGTTGATGAAAAGAACTAAAGCTGTCTAATGGTGTTTTCAGAAAACAGACCCATATCAATATGCACATGGTTTAAAATAAATTATTTTACACCCCACCATGTTTAATTCATAATGATGATTGTCATGAACTTTATGGTACCCCCAAAAGAGAAGTAAAGGAAAACGCATGAGAACAAAACAGATAGATAGGAGAGTTGTTTTGAAAAATACAATTCTTATTTTAAATTTCTTCAAGATGTTTTTTTTTGTATTTGAACAGCAGCTGAGAACAAAGCATCAGATGACCTTAGGATATAGCAAAGGGTAAAGATAGAAAATCCCAAAGTTTCTGGTAACTTGCAAAGTGCCCATAGAATGTGCAACTGTGGCCAGTGAGAGAAGATGTGCTTCCACATGATGGTCTTGTACAGGTGTCACATGGGCAAATCTCTATCGAGGAAATACATCCTTCCGTGGCAGAAACTAAAGGTTTCAGGAACATTAAGAAAACATAGCCTAACATTCTGGGAAAAAGTAGCTCTCAGCATTAGCCTGAAAGCATGGTAGCCATATTGAAGAGGAATTCTCAGAACTTATGCCACATGAAATTTTCAGCATCTCATAGATCAGAAGACATAAAACATATGGACCCCTACTGAACTGAGGCATGGTATCATTTGCCACTGAAAGGCTCTAGTCAGTCACCATGCCTGATTCTGGGTCTGACTCCAGTGAGACTATCATACTTCCTGTGGAAGAAAAAACAAAAGTTGCCTAAGTAGATTTTCAGATGCAGATCCAACTCCATGTCAGAAAGCAGGAACACAAGTGATCTCCAACCCAAACAACACATTCTCATAATGTGGATGTTCACAAGTTTTCTGAGACATAATAAGGGTAAGTCTATAAAAATTCAAATTAGGAGAAAATGGGGAGATGTTGTCATGTTTTGAGAGAAAAACAACTGGCAAGTTGAAAATCATTCTTAGAGGTTTGTTTATGTCCTTGGCAATCATGTGAGTTTAAAGAATTTCCCTTCCACTTGGAGAAAATGAGACAACAGTCACAGATGAAAAGAAAGGATCCAGTTGTCGGGGCTAGTGGCCCTGGCCCGACATGAGATGCAGCAGGCTGACGCTGTCCCTTATCTAATCCTGTTTCCTGTACTTTTGTTCTGTAGGCACAAGATTTTTCATCCCACATTCCTGCAGGCAGGATGTGACTTCTGATGAAGGTTTATGATGTTCTTTGCTCTATCTGCAGAGCTTGTACCCTGATCTTTGCTACCTTGTAAACTTGTTTTGTTCCTGTGCTATGCATGATTGCACACAATGAATGTTATCTGTATGGGGCCTGGGGTATATACCCTTGTGTTTCTTGGTGCTCGTGGCTAGAGACTGAAGGGTTTCCTTAGGGAGACTGCCTCCAGTCCCTCATCGCCGGGCCCCCTACTTTGGCTTGGAACGCGACGAGGCAATAAACGTGGTGATGAATTGACTGACTGCTGCGTGTCTCCGTGTGGTTTGTCGGGTGGCCTCGACATCCAGTAATTCAGAAAGTGCTCTCTCCATGTCCCAGTGGGAGCCACGAAAGAACAATATGATGCACAACCTGATTCAGGATCCAGGATCCCTCCCCCAAATCGGAGCTGCAGCGGGCGGGAAGCAGCCATCTTGTTTGTTTACATGTGGGCTTAAAGGAGAACTGCCTCTGCCTCCACACTAACCTTCGGAGGTGGGGCCCAAAGGTGGAGTGGAGGGACACTGCACTCCTTGCGCAGGGGCAGGCAGCGAGGGAGGGCAGCTCATAGCCCTGACACCAGTCTACTCAAGTTTCCAGAAAGAAAAAAAATTAAATAGCACCCACAGGAAGAGGGCAGGATCCAGGGGGATGAACTGAAGGATCGAAAACGCAAGGATCCTTAGGAGCCGCCCAACCCACAATCAGAGCTGCAGCAGGCAGAGTGCAGCCATCCTGTTTGTTTACATTCGGGCTTAAAGGAGGCTGGCCTCTGCTTCAGAGGAGGAAGCAGCAGGGGCAGAGTCCAAAGGTGGTCTGGAGCTACTTGACACTCCTCACGCAGGAGGTGCAGTGAGAGTGGCTGACCAACGAACCCCAGGCACAGACACATAAGGGCGAACATAGGAACAAGGAAACCGGCCCCCAAGGGGCAGAGATTGGCACCTGAAAGCCCTGACACCAGCCCACACAAGTTACAAAAAATAAATAAATAAATAAGTAAAACATAAATAAGCAAACTCTAGAAGCAGAGCAGCCTGCTTACACTGGATATTGGTACAGACTCAGCAGCCCACAGCAGAGGGAAATCAACCTGAAAAACCACCCAGACGGAATGCCAAAAAACAAAACAAAAACCCACAATAAGAAGATAGAAGAACATATAAACTCGCCAATGGAGCAGGCTAAACCAACCATAACAGAGGCTGAAGAAGAAGAATTTTAAACCATGCCAGAAAAAGAATTCAGAAAATTAATAATAAGATTACTTAGAAATAATGAGAAACAGTGTCGAGAGCGGAATGAAAAACAAGCCCAAGGATTAGAGATCCTAAAGAGAAGCCAGAATGAAATACTGGAAATGAAAAACTCAATTGACCATATAAAAACACCGTGGAATCCCCCGGAAATCAAACAGATGAAATAGAAGACCGAATATCAGAATTCGAAGACAAACTTCCAGAAATAATACAGTCAGTTCAAACGCAGGAAGAAGAAATGAAAAAATTAAAAAATATGGTCGGAGACCTACAAGATTCAATCAAACGGTGTAATGTTCAGTTAATAGGAGTCCCTGAGGGGGTGGAAAGAGAGAATGGATTGGAAGGTGTTTTCAATGAAATAACATCAGAAAAGTTCAAACAAAGGCAACTGGATAACAACAGGCAAATTCAAAGATAGCCAGGACTCCAAACAGGGTAGACCAGAAGAGAAATTCACCGTGACACATTGTGGCAACACTCAGCTCAGTGACACACAAAGAACAAATCCTAAAATGTGCCAGAGAAAAACGACAGATCACATTCAGGGGTAAGTTAATCAGACTCACCCCAGACTTCTCATCGCAAACACTACAGGCAAGGAGACAATGGCATGATATATTTCAAGTTTTAAAAGACAAACAATGCCAACCTAGAATACTATACCCTGCAAAGCTATCATTTATGAATGAAGGGGAAATAAAGATCTTCCAAGACAAACAGAAACTGAAAGGATTTGTAACCATGCATCCAGCCCTACAACACTTGCTCAAAGATGTGCTGCACACAGAAATACAAAAACAAGAACTTCACTACCAAAAAAAAGCGAATGTAGAGTAACCTACAAACAAAGTTCAAAATACATAAACAGCTCCTTTAGGAAACATGAATGAGAAAAGACAGTACTTAACAGTAATCACACTGAATGTGAATGGTCTTAATTCTACTACCAAAAGACATAGACTAGCTGATTGGATCAAGAAAGAGAATCCATCTATATGCTGCCTTCAGGAGACACACCTTATCAGCAAAGATGCACGCAGACTGAAAGTGAAAGGATGGAAAAAGATACTCCAAGCTAACAGAAATCAAAAAAGAGCTGGAGTGGCCATCCTGATATCAGACAAAATAGACTTGAACATAAAAACTATTAAAAGAGACAGAGAAGGGCACTATATAATGATTAAAGGATCTACCCAACAGGAAGACATTACTATTATAAATGCATACGCACCTAATAACAGGGTGCCTGGCTACCTGAAAGAATTACTAAAGGATTTAAAGGGAGATATAGATTCAAATACAATAGTAACAGGGGACTTCAACACCCCACTCTCACCAATGGACAGATCAAACAGATGGATAGACCAATGGAACAGAATAGAAACACCGGAGATCAATCCAAACATCTATTACCAACTCATATTTGACAAAGGACCTAAAACCAACCCCTGGAACAAGGACAGCCTCTTCAACAAATGGTGATTGGAAAACTGGATGTCCACATGTCGAAGTATGAAGCAAGACCCCTACCTTGCACCTTATACAAAAATCCACTCAACATGGATCAAAGAACTAGAGATGCGCCACAACACCATAAAACTAATTGAGAGCATAGGGGAAACCCTTCAAGATATTGGAACAGGCAAAGAATTCCTGGAGAAGACCCCAGAGGCACGGGTAATCAAAGATAAAATAAACAAATGGGATTACCTCAAATTGAAGAGTTTCTTTACAGCAAAGGAAACAGTCAAGAAAGTGAAGAGGCAACCGACAGAATGGGAGACATTATTTGCAAACTACACAACAGATAAAGGATTAACAACTAGAATCTATAAAATGATCAAAAAAACACCACAAAATCAAAACAAACAACCCAATAAAAAATGGGCCAAGGTCCTTAACAGACATTTTTCAAAAGAGGAAATCCAAATGGCCAACAGACACATGAAAAAATGTTCAGGATCCCTAGCCATCAGGGAAATGCAGATCAAAACCACAATGAGGTTTCACCTCACCCCGGTTAGATTGGCTTACATACAGAAATCAACCAACAAAAGATGCTGGCGAGGATGTAGGGAAAAAGGGACACTAATCCACTGTTGGTGGGAATGCAAACTGGTAAAGCCACTATGGAAGACAGTTTGGAGAGTCCTCAGGAACCTGAATATAGCACTACACATGACCCAGCCATCCCATTCCTTGGAATTTACCCAAATGGAATTAAAGGGGAGAAAAAAGAGCCATTTGCACCTCAATATTTGTTGCAGCTCAATTCACAATAGCTAAGACATGGAATCAACCTAAATGTCCATCAACGGATGACTGGATAAAGAAACTATGGGATATGTACTCTATGGAACACTATACAGCAGTAAAAAAACAATGAAATCCGGGCATTCACAACAAAATGGAGGAAGCTGGAAAACATCATGCTGAGTGAAATAAGCCAGTCCAAAAGGGGCAAATATCATATGTTCTCCCTGATCGATGGCAACTGAACGAGTATCTAAAATGATACCCATTGAAGTGAAATGGACACTATGAGAAACAATGACATGATCAGCCCTTGCCTAGACTATTGAGGAACAACTTACTATTTTATTCCTTTTAGTATTTTTGTTGTTGTTATTGTTGTTGCTCTGTTTGTTCTACATACGACCACTGGTTGAACTCTGTAATCAATACACAATCATTCTTAGGCATTTAAAATTAACAGAAAAGTGATCTCTATTACATAGGAGTGGGAATAAGAGAGGGAGGAGATATATAGGTTGGCACATGCTCACTCGGACTTACCTCCAATGGTGGAACTAGAAATGCGCCAGGGGATTTCAACTCAATCTTACCAAGGAGGCAGGTACCAATGCCAGTGCACTTGGTAAAGTGATAAGTATAAATACACAACCGATCCAAAAGATAGGGTATATGTCGAAGAGATCTCACAAATAAGACCAGTGTAAGCAAATAATGAAGGATAGAATTAAAAGGGAAAGAATGATCCTGCGGGGGAAGCAGGACACACAGCAGACTCATAGAATGGCAAACGCCCAAAACAGCACTCCTGCCTCAGAATCAACCCTTGGGACATTCGAATCTGGCTAAAAGGTCCATGAGAGTCTCACAGGCATGGAAAGCCATGATGTGGTGGCAAAAATAATCTAAATGAAAGATCCTGGTGAACAAGACCCCAGCAGAAGGAGCAGGCCATCAAGGAGAGAGGCGCCTTTCTCTGAAGGGAGGAAGGAACCTCCACTGTGATACGGCCTTGACTAAACAAGTTCAGAGTTGGTGAACTCAAGGGGCTTCCATAGCCTAGACAGCTCACTGCAAGAGTCTCGGGTGATTGCTGACATCATAAATAAGTGCCAATTGTTAAATCAACAACGGGAGTCACTGGGTACATGCTCCCCACGTAGGATCTCTGTCCTTAATGTGTTTTACTATGAAACTTAAAAACAACACTACTAGTCGAACAATACCCTATACCTTGTGCGGTTGTGTGAGTTCAGCCTGTTGAAATCCTTGCTTAGTATATACTAAGTTGATCTTCAGTATATGAAGGTAATTGAAAATGAAACTCAATGAAGGGCGGGATGGGAGAGGGAGTGGGAGAGGGGAGGGCCGTGGGAGGGAGGGAGGTTGGGGGGGAAGCCACAACACTACAAAAGTTTCTCTTTGTAAATTCACATTTATTAAATAAAAAATTCAAAAAAAAGAATAATATGATGCACAACCCACTGTCCCTAGTACAGGAGCCACATGGATAACTCCATCAAGGAATCTGGTCCCTCCTGGACAGCAACTGAAGACTTAAATTCACATGACAAAGTCATGCAAATATTTAGGCAAGTTTATCCTTCATGGAGGGCTCCAGAAATGTAGATACGATGCGACAAGCTACTAAGCAACCATGCCAACTCTTCAGTAAAGCAATAGACAGAGTACAAATGACATGTCTGACAAATGCCAAGCTCAGGCATGCCCTTCTCTTTGCATGGAAGATTTGGGCCAGGTATATGTGTGGAAATGGTTAGGATTTCCCTGTTGGTTAGATTGATTCTGATGCAGATATACCTAAAATTGTCTTAGGATAGGTTGAGAAAACGCACTCGACCTGCTATTACAAGCAAATCAATGATTTGACATCCGAGCAAATGGTACTCAAAATCAACACTTTCTGGAGGTTTCTGAGACATCATAAACTAACAATCAACTACATATCAGAAGTACCAAATGCAAAGATAGAATACTACAAGGAAAAAAGTGTATGGCACGTGGTGGTATAGAACTTGTGTACCAAGCATTGCAGTGACCATAAACAGCTGCAAAAGCATAAGGAGAGAGAAACTGAATATCTTTGTAATCTTGGAAAGTGCATATTGAGTGTGCACCTGTGAGGCCAGTGTAGAGCCACAGGAAGCAAACTGGCTATCTCAGTAAATGTGCCCCAAGAGCAATGTTGTACCTAGGAACTCTATCCTTCCAGGACAGAAAATCAAAGGTTTCCAGCAACCTAAGAAACACAAAGGAAAAATTGAAAAAGTAACCCCTAGTGTTCAGAGAAAGGATCAGCAGAGAATATCAAAGGAACTTGTAAGGCATTCTGATATGTGAGCACATCAAGTGCTCAAGAGAACAGAGGTTAGAACAGAAGTGTACCCAAAGGGAGACTGGTGCTAGCAGCATTGGACACAGTTTGAGTTTGATCAGTTATCATACCATCCTAAATGTCAGATTCCCATGTAATCATCAGGTCTTTGGGCAAGGGAAAGAAAATAAGTCCTCGGTGATTTTTCAGACAGTATACCCATTTCCACATCAGAGAGGAATAAAATCAATATCTCTGAAACACAGAGATGAACACACTCACAATGGATATTCCTGACAATTCTGACTCATGATCCCGTACAGGGAAACATGCATTATGGGAAATGGCTCATGGATTTCAAACAGCTGGAGTAAAATCATTTCCTGTGCTCCACTCATTCTTAAAGGTTTTCTTTCTGTCCAAGGACATATCTTGATACTCCTAATTGCAAAGACAATTCCAGACATCCAAAGGATAGAGAAAGATGTAATGAGAGATCTGGTAACGTACAAATGGGACAAATGGTGTCTACTTGGGAGACAAGTAAAGTCACAGGTAGTCCAAAAGTGTTTTTTAGTTTGGCATCATCTCAGACGATATCTGAAAAAATTTCTACTATATTTACAAATGTTTGAATGGGGAAAACAGGAATGGAACGACATGCAAATGTAGGTGCAGGTTGGCTCCACTGCACACTGCAGCATTAGGTTCAGCGAAAAAACTTGACACTTGATTAGGGTTCTGCTATAATATCATCCATGGAAGGATCCAGGCATACTGCATTGAGTGACTGAGAAGACAGATTCCATTCAGCATTAGTATAGAATAACAAAAAATAATTTCCTAACTAAACAGTAAGGAAGAAAAACTAAAAAGCTCGGAGAACATTCAAAAATGCCGAGTCATTATGCAGCAGTGTTCAGCCAATGATAGGATTCATGAGGACAAATGGCAGTCAGGGAGGACACGACTTGCACACGAGCACCTCTACACTGAAGAAACGCATCTATATTGAGCAAAAGTATGAAGATTCCAAAACAGGTTGAAAACACAGACACGTTGTCAGAATAATTAGACACTTAGCAATAACATTCCACCACAAAAATGTCACATCAAAAGGAACAAAACCAGTAACTCTAAAGCACAAACCACACATGAGCCAAAGAGATTGCTCATAAGTTCAACTGAGGGCGCTACAAGTTTGGGGACAACCTTGTGTAACAAGATTAGAGAGACCACAGCACCTACAAAGAAACAGAAAAAAACAGAAAATCTTGGATTCACAGAAAGAGGACACTGAGAAAAATCTCCTGAATCATGGCAAATTACGGGAAACAAAATACATATTAGAGTGCAAAGACAAAATGGTCACGGAGAGAGACTGTGCCACTAAGGGACAGAAAAAAAAAAAGAAATAATTTAAGGAAGGTTAGGAAAAGCGAAGCAAAAGATATTCAAAAAGCACTTTTAAACAAGTTCAAACACTGATAGACAAAATGAAACATACATGAAAGCAAAAGACAAGGGAATCTTAGGACACAGGACAACTTCTAGGAAAAAATAATCACATGGAGACAGCTTCCCGACCAAGAGGGAATAGGAAAGCCCCCTTCTCGCTCCAGGAGCTCCGGCAACCCCGCGGGCACCCAGGGGCAGAGGACACAAGACACCCGGGCCCCTACCGTGGTCGGGCTCGGTTAAAACGCCGGTCACGTCCGTGCGCGAAGGCGGCACGTCCGGAAGAGGTTCCCGGGTGCCGGGCTCCGTGTCTGCGGAAGAAGAGGAGACATAGCATACTTGGCCTGAGTGAGGGTCTTTTCAGACAGCACACCTGCCTCCGCCTAGAAGATCAGGCAGAAAAGGTTCTCCCAGCCCCACATCTCCCCTCGCCTAACGCGGGTACCTAGGTCAGTAAGGAGAAGCACGGGCGTGTGCCTACGCAACAAAAAATCCCACCGAAGGGAAACTGAAGGCAGGCACCAGGGCCGGGCCGGGGAGGGGCCGGGGCAAGGACATCTCAGGAGAAGCAGAGGCCCAGAGGACCATCCTTGCGGAGCGCGGCGTGCCCGCGCCTAAGTCCCCTGCGCACACTGGGCCACCAGGGGCAGTGGGGCACTCCACGCCAGGTCCCGGGAGCCTTCTGCACTCGCAGCCTGCGTGGCAACTCAAGACATGCTGGTGGGACTGCTGCACCAGACGGGGCCACGGCAGGAGCAGACGTGGGGAACAGGAAGCATAGCCCCCTCCCGGACGGGTTAGGAGACCCCAGCGGGAAGAAACGGACGCCTTGCACACAGGCCCAGGCAGCGTGCAGCCAAGCTGAGAACCCGGGAGCACACACGGCCCCGTGTCGGAGCACCCGACTCGCACCGCGGCCCCTCTCTCTGCCAGGAAGGCACATCCTTCCTGGCAGAGAGCCGAGGATGCCACCGCAGCTCCAGAGCACAGGCCAGGGGTTCGGGACCAGGAGTCGCTGGGCGACCGCTTCCCGGTCCCGGAGGGAATAGGAAAGCCCCCTTCTCGCTCCAGGAGCTCCGGCAACCCCGCGGGCACCCAGGGGCAGAGGACACAAGACACCCGGGCCCCTACCGTGGTCGGGCTCGGTTAAAACGCCGGTCACGTCCGTGCGCGAAGGCGGCACGTCCGGAAGAGGTTCCCGGGTGCCGGGCTCCGTGTCTGCGGAAGAAGAGGAGACATAGCATACTTGGCCTGAGTGAGGGTCTTTTCAGACAGCACACCTGCCTCCGCCTAGAAGATCAGGCAGAAAAGGTTCTCCCAGCCCCACATCTCCCCTCGCCTAACGCGGGTACCTAGGTCAGTAAGGAGAAGCACGGGCGTGTGCCTACGCAACAAAAAATCCCACCGAAGGGAAACTGAAGGCAGGCACCAGGGCCGGGCCGGGGAGGGGCCGGGGCAAGGACATCTCAGGAGAAGCAGAGGCCCAGAGGACCATCCTTGCGGAGCGCGGCGTGCCCGCGCCTAAGTCCCCTGCGCACACTGGGCCACCAGGGGCAGTGGGGCACTCCACGCCAGGTCCCGGGAGCCTTCTGCACTCGCAGCCTGCGTGGCAACTCAAGACATGCTGGTGGGACTGCTGCACCAGACGGGGCCACGGCAGGAGCAGACGTGGGGAACAGGAAGCATAGCCCCCTCCCGGACGGGTTAGGAGACCCCAGCGGGAAGAAACGGACGCCTTGCACACAGGCCCAGGCAGCGTGCAGCCAAGCTGAGAACCCGGGAGCACACACGGCCCCGTGTCGGAGCACCCGACTCGCACCGCGGCCCCTCTCTCTGCCAGGAAGGCACATCCTTCCTGGCAGAGAGCCGAGGATGCCACCGCAGCTCCAGAGCACAGGCCAGGGGTTCGGGACCAGGAGTCGCTGGGCGACCGCTTCCCGGTCCCGGAGGGAATAGGAAAGCCCCCTTCTCGCTCCAGGAGCTCCGGCAACCCCGCGGGCACCCAGGGGCAGAGGACACAAGACACCCGGGCCCCTACCGTGGTCGGGCTCGGTTAAAACGCCGGTCACGTCCGTGCGCGAAGGCGGCACGTCCGGAAGAGGTTCCCGGGTGCCGGGCTCCGTGTCTGCGGAAGAAGAGGAGACATAGCATACTTGGCCTGAGTGAGGGTCTTTTCAGACAGCACACCTGCCTCCGCCTAGAAGATCAGGCAGAAAAGGTTCTCCCAGCCCCACATCTCCCCTCGCCTAACGCGGGTACCTAGGTCAGTAAGGAGAAGCACGGGCGTGTGCCTACGCAACAAAAAATCCCACCGAAGGGAAACTGAAGGCAGGCACCAGGGCCGGGCCGGGGAGGGGCCGGGGCAAGGACATCTCAGGAGAAGCAGAGGCCCAGAGGACCATCCTTGCGGAGCGCGGCGTGCCCGCGCCTAAGTCCCCTGCGCACACTGGGCCACCAGGGGCAGTGGGGCACTCCACGCCAGGTCCCGGGAGCCTTCTGCACTCGCAGCCTGCGTGGCAACTCAAGACATGCTGGTGGGACTGCTGCACCAGACGGGGCCACGGCAGGAGCAGACGTGGGGAACAGGAAGCATAGCCCCCTCCCGGACGGGTTAGGAGACCCCAGCGGGAAGAAACGGACGCCTTGCACACAGGCCCAGGCAGCGTGCAGCCAAGCTGAGAACCCGGGAGCACACACGGCCCCGTGTCGGAGCACCCGACTCGCACCGCGGCCCCTCTCTCTGCCAGGAAGGCACATCCTTCCTGGCAGAGAGCCGAGGATGCCACCGCAGCTCCAGAGCACAGGCCAGGGGTTCGGGACCAGGAGTCGCTGGGCGACCGCTTCCCGGTCCCGGAGGGAATAGGAAAGCCCCCTTCTCGCTCCAGGAGCTCCGGCAACCCCGCGGGCACCCAGGGGCAGAGGACACAAGACACCCGGGCCCCTACCGTGGTCGGGCTTGGTTTCAGCGTTCGTAGTCACGCCTGGCTGTGGCACGTCTGGCAGTGGTTCCCGGTTGTCAGGCTCGGCATCTGCGGAAGAAGAAGAGACATAGCACACTTGGTCTGAGTGAGGGTCTTTTCAGCAACATACCCGTTTCTGCCTAAAGGACCAGGCAGAGAAAAGTTCTCCCAGCACCACTCTTCCGCATGCCTAATATGGGTTCGTAGGTCAGTGTGGAGACAGCACTGGTGTGTGCCTAGGCCACAATGTATCCCTGCGAATGGAAACTGGTGGCACCAGGGCCATGGTGCGGAGGTGCCATGGCCGGTGTCGAGTAGTCCCCCTGCGTAGGGCCACTTATGCTTTAGTTTCATCCCACTCTCCAGTGTGTTTTGCACGTTAATGATCTAACGTGCTCAAGCCAAGTGGAGACCCTCATGTAAGTAGTGGTGCATGTAAGCTCTAGATGTAATGGGAAGTACAATTTGCAGTCTCGGTTAACCTGACTAGCTTTCTGGCAGTCTTTAACCAGGAGACACATCCTTCCTCGGCACATATCCACGGTTCCATCACAGCTTGATAGCAGAGGCACTTATTTCTTCAGAAGGAATCACTTTGCAACAAACGGGAAAGTTAAAGGGCATGTGAAGTGAAAGGATACAGGAACTTTCAAGTGCCACCTTGGTGTTCCAGTGGGAGCAAAGATAGAACCTTATTTCACCCAGACCACAGTCTCCTCTGAGGGGCCAGGTGAGTACACCTCTAGGAACTCTCTGGTCCCTGCAGGACACTACTGCCAGCCCCAGTTCTCATGAGCCGTGTTCAGCACATGCTTAGTCATGTCCCTCCCTCGCTGACGCTCCCGGCATGTGGGAGAAATGGGGGAAATTCTTAGGCAGCTGCACAATCTCCTCTCTGCTCACTCACAGGGCAGAAGGCAAGCGTGGCCGCACAGCTGTTTGGGTCCGGCCTTTTTCCCTACTGGAGGATTGGGGCCTGTCCCATTCCTGGCACTCTTTGAGTCTCATGTTGGGTTCAAGTACTCCACCTCAGACAAATCTCAAAGTGTTTAGGCATGCTTTAAGAACACTCTCATTCCAGCAGCAGAGATCAAATCCATGACTTCACTTCAGGCAACAGCCATGCGTTGTGGACACGTTTCCCGGCGTTCTGAGACCAGCCGAGGCAAAAAAAAAAAAAAAAAAAAAAAAGATTGTCATGTTGGGTTTCAAACTCCATTGAAAACAAATACAAGAGTGTCTCAGGCAGGATTGGAGAACCCACTCGTTCCATGTTTCAATTAGTGCATCCCTTTTCAGAAGGTAACACTGTAAGCCACAGATGTAATGAAATTTCTTTTAACTATCATTTGTCTATTTGTTGTGCTAGGGAGCCAAGCAAGCACAATATGATGCCCAGTTCACTTTCTTAGTAGGGATCATGGTGACAGTCTCTTTGAATTAATCTTTTCCCTCCTTCGCTGCAACTGAAAACCTCAATTGTCATTAGCCTTGCCCTCATATATTTGGTAAATTCAGTATTTGATGGATGGCTCCAAGCATTTAGGGATGAAAGGTGAAAATGCAAAATCACCATGCCATCTCTTTAATTCAGTATCTCAGTTGTCAGAGAAAAGCATGTCTGGGCATAGAAATGTTTCTTCATTTCTCCTCTTTATGAATAAGTTTTTATTGAAAAGAGTTCATGGTTTAGACATATGCAGGATTATCACTTGGATTTTTGCTTTGGTTGGAGTTAAGCTGCTCTAGGCGTCTAGTCTCTCAGCGATCATCAATGTTCATCAATGGTAACTGTGTCTATGAGTGTCCCAGTGGTATAGTATGCTGCAGTTCATAAGGATAGAAGTTGGGCTTGAGCTGAATATGGGTTTCTTTATCTGTATATCTCTGGTGCACCGAGAGTTCAGTTTCAGTCTTGCCAGAGAGTGTGACAGCCAAGACCTTGTTCTTGGTGCTGAGAGAGACAAAGTTGACCTCCTCCTTGTCCTACTGGCAAGCCTTGATGATTCCAGTGATTATGGAACCAATTCCTATGACTCTATACAGATGGGCCCTTCCTCAGGTCATTTCTGTGCTAAGAATTGCCCTTCCCCTTTCACAAAAATAAGAGGATAGGCATAGATGAAATGAAAAGATCCTGTAATTAGGGAAGTGGCCAGTATCCCAGTGAGAGCCAAGGAAAAAGTGCTACTTTGCTAACCCACTGTCTTGGCATAGAGACAACAAGGGTGACTCACTATCTAGGCATTTTAATCCCTGCTGCACAGCAAAAGACGACTTCAATCCAAGTTAGGAAAATTGCTCAACCATTTTGGCAAGTTAGTTCTTGTGGAGGTTTCAAGGAATTTTAGGAAAGATGGGATAAAATCCTAAAAAACCCTGGCAACTGTTATTTTCAGTAACTCAGAAGACAGAGGACAAATGACATAGGTGGGCTCATTCCATGCTTAGTTTTGGTCTCCTTGCCCAGTGAAGGAAGTGTTTGTGCCAGTCACACTCCCAGACACTCGGTCCAATTCCCAGGTAGATTTTATTTAATCCATTGAAGAAAAATCTATAGCTGTCTTAGGATAGCTTTGGAAAACAGACCGTATCAGAGGTCAAGGCAATCATAATGGAGATTTCCTTGAGGTTTCTGAGACCTCGTGAAGAAAAGGAGAGGGAAATACATATCATGAGTACAAGATGCAAAGACAGAATTCTTTTGGAGCCAAACAAAAGATTTTCTAAATTCATTGCAGATATATTATTTTTATTGGAGTAGCACTACTCTACAAAACACTGGAGTTACGATTTGAGGTTGCAAATGTGTGAGGATACAGAAAATGAAAATCTTGGCAAACTGGAAAGTGCTGATTTGGTGTACGACTGTGAAACAGTCACAATGCCAGCAGAAGCAAATGGTTGTCTCAGTGTTTGTGCCTCATCAGCAATTTTCTTTCAAGGGAATCTGCCCTTCCAAGGCAGAAACTGAAGACGTCAAGCTAGTTAGGAAACACACACTCAAACATTTGTGAAAAAGAAGCTCTTAATGTCACATTAAAAGATGGGTAGAGAACATAAAATGAAATCCTAAGTAATTCTGCTAACTGGACACATCCAGTGTTCAGAATGAAGAGGTCAAAAGACAGATGTGGGCCCTGGCCAGCTCCGGCTCAGCATTATTTGCCAGTGGAAGATTTTGTTCAGTCACCACATCTTACACTGTGCCACACTCCAAGTGAAGTGTGAACTTTCATGTTGAAGGAAAAACAAAACCTATCATAGTGTATTTTCCAACAGCAGACCCTTCTCAACATCAGATAACTGGTAATGAAGTTATTCTGAATCCAAATATGATACAAGCACATGAAAGGAGACACATGCAAACATGCATTATGGGAAAATGCTGGGTGAACTTACTTTTGCTCAAGAAAAAAAGATTCCTATTCTAAATTCTCTCTTAGATGTTTCCTTTTTGTCCTTGGATATCATTTTGAACTCTAATTTTCCTTCCAGAAATAGAAGCACAAGAAAAATAAAGGCAAACTGCATAGTCAGTGTTCCCATGGAAGCCAAGTCAAGAAAAATATGAAGTCAAAACCATTGCCTTAGTTTAGTGGTCACACTGGTCATTCTCTAGCAAGAGAGTTATCAATGGAGGAGTTCAATTCCAGTTAGGAAAATTATACATTTTGGCAAGTTGGTTTGTAGCAGACGTTCAAGGCAGTGCAAGGAAGATTCAAGTGCATGCTTAGGAACCATGCCGGTTGTTCTCTTCAGTAACCCAGAAGACAAGGTTCAGAAGGCATGCACACAGGCCCCCAAAATGAGCGATGGACCGACAGCCCGGCCCACCGGGATCCTCCCCCGACACGGAGGGGGGAGGTGCGGGCAGCGGTAGGGCCAAAAGAGCAGCGCCTGGTCCCCACCACGGGGACTGGCAGACCGACCAGCATGCCTATGCTCCCCCCCCCACCCAGCAGAAGGGGCAGATGGGGCACACGGGTGGGGCACACCACCCAACGCACTCAGCACAGGAGGGACGGCGGCCAGGGGATAAGGGTACCCCGTCAGAAGGCATAGCCTTTTTGCCAAGTGGAGGGTTTGGGTCAGTCACATTCTTTGACATTGGGTCAGATTCTCATGTTGGTTTTACTGATTCCACTGTGGAAAAATCTAAAGCTGTCTTAGAATATGTTCAGAAAACAGACTCATCTCAGTGTAAGATACAAGTAAAATC
Source organism: Lepus europaeus (assembly GCF_033115175.1). NCBI lineage: Eukaryota > Metazoa > Chordata > Mammalia > Lagomorpha > Leporidae > Lepus > Lepus europaeus. The sequence goes on from NC_084828.1 coordinate 176,234,093, forward strand.
AACTCTGAAATCTCAACTTCATGTACTCATAAAGGGGATTTTCCTGAGGTTTCTGAGACCTCATGAAGAAAAGAAAAAGAAAATATACTGGGGGCAGCCAAAATAGCTCAGTTGGGAGAGTGTTAGACTGAAGAAAAGGAAACTAGATATGATGAGAACCCACTGCACAAACTGAATCTTTAGAATTGTTACTAATATAGAGAGAACAGATTTCATCTATTTCACAGCTACAGTTCTAAGAAGGGAATCATAATTCCCCCCTCCCCCTCTCACTCTCTCAACCCCCTCTTTTCTTCCCTACTTTTCCTTTAATTTTTACAAAGAAAAGCTTTCAGTCCACTCTACAGTCACAGGCTTAATTTATCACTAACCATATAGTCAACAAGTAACAAAGTAGGAAGACTACAGTTCCACAGAAGTATACACAAGGCCTAAAAAGAACAATCATATCACAAAGTATCTGTTTTATTCCTAAGTATTTTTTTGTATTCTACATCACCTGCCACAGAGCAGAGAAAATAAATATATTTGTCTTTTCGGGACTGGCTTGTATCATTAGGCTTAATGGTTCCCACTTGTACCCATTTCTGTGCAAAAGACAGGATTTCATTCTTTTCTTTTTATGGCTGAGGAGTATTCCATAGTGTGTATATACCACATTTTCTTAATTCCATTATCAGTTGATGAATATCTGGGTTGAGTCCACATCTTAGCTGTTGTGCATTCAGCTGCAATAAACATGGGGGTACAGATGACACTTCACACGCTGATTTCATTTTCTTTGGGCTAATTCCCAGGAGTGGAATGGCTCAGTCATATGGTAGATCTACTTTCAGATTTCGGAGGAATCTCCATACTGTCTTCCATAATGGTTCTACTAGTTTACATTCCCACAAGCAGAGGGTTAGGGTACCTTTTCCCCACATCATCACCAGCATTTATTGCTTTTAGATTTTTGGATGATAGCCATTCTAACTGGGCTGGAGTGAAAAATCATTGTGGCTTTGATTTGCATCTCCCTGCAGACTAGTGATCCTGAGCCTTTGTTCACCTGTCTATTGGCCATTTGAATATTTTGAGCAAGAAAATTCCTTTCTAAATTCATTTCAGGTGTTTTGTTTTTATTTAAATTCCACTTATATACAAAACATGGGAATGACTTTAAGAGGTGCAAAAAGGATAAGGACAGAGATACTGAAAATCTATCTTGAAAATCAATGATTGAATTTTGCAACTACGAGACAGTTACAGAATAACTGGATTAAAAAATGTTTGTCTTAGGGTAGGTGCCTCATGGGCAATTTTCTACCAAGGAATTCTAGCCTTCCAGGAAAGAAACTGAAGATTTCAAGCACATTGATAACAAGGTGCAAACCTTTTATAAACTATCCTTTAGCGTTAGGTGAAAGGAAATTTAGGGACATTTAAAGGAAGCACGCTCTTGGTACTCTTCAGTAACGCAGATTGCGAAGACAGAAGACACAGGTGGTCCCTTTACAAGCTCAGGCTTGACTTCTGTCTCCACTGGCAAGTTCTGGCCAGACACCATACCTTTAATGGGTTCAGACTCCGGTGACAGTGTCATCTTGTCCATTGACGAGAAAACAAAAGTAGTGTTAGTATATTTTCAGTCACTTTCCAGTATCTGATTGCAGGAGAAGAATTTGTTTGAAATGTAAATATCATTTGCTCCCAATGTGGGTTTTGTAAGTTCTGAGACATCATCAAACTAAGTATATCGAAGTATGTCTCTGAGAAAATGATGCCCAAGTTGAATAATCATTGTGAATCAAACCAATTCTTGTTTTGAATTAAAAGTTTGAGGTTTAATTCTTGAAATCATTTAAATGAAGAATCTTGTACTTTGGAAAAGTACCCATCAGTTTTCCACAGGGAGCCAAGGATAGAATAACATCATTGACTCATATTGGAGATTATCTTGCAGTTTCTGAGACATCATGAAGACCAGCTTATGAAAGAACAATTAATGAAAAAATGTTTTATAGATGTACTACTTTCTTGAGCAAAACAAATCCCTATCCTATATTTATTCTGAGGTTTTTCTTTTTAACTTTGAGTACTATTTATGTACACAACATACAAAGATGACACATTGGTACATGAAGGCACCAAATTTGGAACACTGGGAAGGACATGAGGTCTTTTCTGTTCATCCCTAACACTGTTCCCTTTCAAAGGGTTTCAAAGAGCACTGGGACTTGGGATGTGTCAGCTACCACAGAGTACCAAGGGGAGAGAAAGACAACCGGTAGTGTTGCTAGCCTCGCCGATGCTTCAACAGGAACACACTGATTATGTGTGAGAGAGTAATTCAGGAAGTGTATGTTGCAATGCATTTCAAAGAATGAACTTGTCTATGCACACACTGTTTATAGTTGTATCATAAATACCTATTATGAAAAAGTGTGCATTCATCTGAATATGTTTAGCAGCCAAGTCACATACTACTTTAAGTCCATGTTTCCTCAGCACAAGAGGCACTCATTTGTAAGGGCTACACTTAAATTTGGTTAGAAAATGGATCCGTAGACTATATCAACACATGATCTCTCCGATGCACACATTATTTGCAAGAGTGGCGTGGTAAGTCAAGTACATCATCTTATCTGTCCTTTGGTCTCAGGACACCATAAAACCTCCTGATCTGCGCTACCCTTGTGAAGACAGAGCAGGTGGCGTCATGGGAGGGGTGGCATTATTCTTAGGGTTAGCCCTGAGCTACAGGACATCGCTCGAGCTTCTCCCGTGACACCTGGCAGGCTTGCAGTCTGGTTCTTAGCAAAGCAGTGAAATTCTCCCAGAGAACCTGGCACGCTGGCCCTAAGATCCCACCTCAGGGAACTCTCACCTAGGCCGGCAGCACTCTGCCCCGCAGTGGCGATGACTTGCCGGCTACTCTCTCCAAAGTTTCTTTTGGAATTCATACAGCTCTTCTTAGACTTCTGGTCATCTCCAAATATTCTGGGATAACTTGCAATCATAAACTCCACAAGGGAAATCTGTGACACAAAAGGGTGGACATGGGGTGCTCTTTTCCACTTGGTCTGTTTAGGAGCACAAGTCCTATGTGAACCGTGAACATCACGAAAATGTGAAATTCTGGATTCTAACAAAAATTTGCACTTGACATTAACACATATGAACCAATTTTATCTCCTAAATGACAGTTACACTTTCAAGAATACTATGTACCTTGTCCAAAACCACTTCTCATTAGAAGACCAACATATTTTGTGGCCTAGTTAAATGGCCAATATTTTTATATCACTTGCTTCTTTGGCAAAAATAGGATAACTGTCAGTTAACCTATGCAGGATGTTTGAAGTGAAGATGTAATCATTCCACACTAAAACATGTCAAGTACTCGAGAGAAGAACACATGTGAAATGTGCTTCTCAAGTGAATTATCTTAAGCTTGAGAAGCAGAGTTTCTTTGTGGATCCTTTGACGTGAAAGGAGTCAGTGCAAAGAAACTGTCTGCTTGGTTAGCTAAAGTCTCTCCACCAGCATGGCTCTGCCTCAACCCAGCATTACATTCTGCATGAACTTGAGAAGAGCTGTGATTATATTGGAGATGTTATGGGCCCACTACAATGCTCCGGAAACCTTGATTCACCTTCACATTCCAGTAGCAGAGATGAAATTGCACACAAACATTTCTCTGAATGAGCCACAGCAGGTGGATGAAGGTCACTGGTGGAAGGATAAGTGTGCTCATCTTGCCCAAGCAAACAAGGCAGTGTCACTACTGACCACTACTGACCACTATTATCACCACTGCCATCACTCAGCTCAGGAAGCCATGAAGAAAACTTGGTTCAAGTCTGCATGGCTCTCAGTGACAGAGACAGAATTGCACCTTAGATTGCCCAACTACCAAAACTTGGTTTCCTTCTATCATGTTACATGAGCTTCTTCTCTCTCCATGTTTAAGTCATATCACTCTTCTGTTTCCTACATAGGAAAGAAGTAACTCACTGCTATCAATTTTCTGCATAACACCCCACCCTTCCACAATTCCCAATACAGAATAAGTGACCTGACACTGTAGAGGGGTAAAATGGAAGTGTTCACGGTTAAAAAAAAAAAAAAAAAAAAAAAAAAGGCTCATCAGAATGCAAATCCGGACTTTCACTTTCCCAATGGGACTGTGCTCCTCAACACATACAAACAGGGTACCTCATTACCTTTCTCCTCAATTCGCCTTCGAGGGCTGGGCTTGTTGAAGTAGATCGCCAGACACACAGAAGGCTCGGGGTGATGCACAAAGCTAACTTTGATGTAGTCATTTGATTGTATGATGCATTACATGAGATTGCATATAATGATGAAAACAAGTGTCTTAGGACAGCTGCGTTAGCTCTGGGCAGATGGGCTAAAAGCCTAAACACAAAAAAAATGGAGTCTTATAACAAGTCACATAATCCAATGAAAATACAGACAAAAGAAGCTGTAAGTCTTAAAAAAATTCCTATGATTTTTTGCTGTGTTTTCACTTGGGATAACTCTGTCAATATCTAATTGAACACAGGTATATTAAAAACAGATGTTGTGTTACAGAATGTTCTCAGGTGAGAGCTTACTGAGGAAATTCAACAGCAATTAATTGAAAGCATTGCCCTTCTTTGAAAGGTAATAGTGCAAGAATGCTGCCTCAAGCCAAGAGTCTAGAGTAGTGATGGAACAAACACATCCCAGGCATGAATGTATACAAAAGTGCTTGACTGACTTCAATTCCATAAGCACACACAGAGACCTCCACTTAGTTGCTCCTGACAATATGACGGTCAGACCCGTGGTCAACTGTTCTTGTACCATGTCTCTGACACCAGCAGGCTTCCTCCCCACCAATGTCATACATTCAGAATGTGTACAATATCAACAACTCGATAACAACACTATTTGGGGAGAAATAAGAACTCAATGACAATGGTAGAGTCTACATGTCTTCTGATTCTGGCTGTGGTGTGTGGGACTACAAGAACCCTCTTCACAATGTGCACTCTTTTAGTGCTTCATGCTCGAGAGCAGAAGAGAATCTTTTTCTCAGACTATGTCGGTTGCTTTCTGAGGCATGTCTGGAGTACAGTACCAATTATATAGAATCACCTCTGGATGTCTCTGGCCTCCTCGTCATTGCCTTCATCAAGAACATTCAGCCACTGATCATAGAGGTCAGCTGAAAACAGTGTGCTAGGAAAAGCTCGAAGGCAATCCTTATAGAGATTAAAAAAGAAGTTATATCAATTTGTTGGCAAGTATAGACTGGAGAAGTTACAAAGAAAACATTTAATTGCAATATTTCATTTAATCTCCGCTTTTTCTCTAGACGTTCAAACTGTGACCTCCATAGAGTTTGGCCTCTCATTCCCACCATTGTGTACATGCAGAAACAGGTGCTTCAATTTCTTCTGACTTTCTTCTGACTTCTCAGAGTCTGAGAAGTTTTGGAAGGGTATGATTGAGTGATGTACGTGTGGGCCTGTAAGTCATTACAGAAGTGTAACCATTTAACATGTGGCCAAGCATTGATGGAGGGTAAGGAAAGAGCAAGTGTAATGAGTGTTTCGAAGAATGTAAGGATACTTTTTGTAGTGATTACGGCATTACCACATTTTTGTTTCACAGCTGTTGAAAATACCAACAATTCAATTTTCCCTCATAGAAATGAACCTGGATACTTGTGATTTTACCATATAACTTTGAAATACATGTGTATTTTGCACCACCTTGGTTTTTAGAATTCTTTGCTCGGGGCTGGCACTGTTTTGCAGCAGGTTAACGCCTTGGCCTGAAGTGCCAGAATCCCATATGGTATGGGCACGGGTTCGAGGCCCGGCTGCTCCTTTTCCAGCCAGGTTCTCTGCTATGGCCTAGGAAAGCAGTGGAAGGTGGCCCAAGTCCTTTGGCCCCTGCACCCACGTGGGAGAACCAGAGGAGGCTCCTGGCTCCTGGCTTCAGATTGGTGCAGCTCTGGCCATTGCAGCCAATTGGGGAGTGAACCATCACATGGAGGACCTCTCTCTCTCTCTCTCTCTTTCTCTCTCTCTCTCTCTCTGCTTCTCCTCTCTCTGTAATTCTGACTTTCAAATAAATAAAAAAAGAATATTCTGTGCTCAATGGGCAGAGGCACAGAGAGCGAGACACACATGCACATACACACACACTGTTCATGAATGAGGAAGAGAGACAGAGGGAGATCCTACATAAAGGAATGGCTTCAAAATCCAGTTCAGACCCTGGTTGAAGCCAAGAGCATCATCCTTGCCTCTCACATGGGAGGCAAGAACCTCAGTACCTTGGCCATCTTCCACTGCCTTCCCAGATGCATTGACAGGATGCTGGATCAGCAGCACAGCAGCCAGGACTCGAATTGGTGCTCTGATATACGACGCCAGCATTCCAACCCCCAGCATACCCTGCTATGCCACAACACAGGCCCAACATTTTAAAACGTCTAACGTAGCTTTGCCTGCTGCAACACTTTCAAAGTCAGATTTACAAGCTGAGCTTTGTGCTGGGGCTCGTTGCTATGTAACTATAACTATGAGTATTGGCTTAAGTACAATGGAAATGAACATAAGATGCCAACAGTAGTCAAAATGAAGGCAGCTCCAAATAGCAGAGTCCTGATACCACGTGTGAAGCAAAGGCATAAGAGACAGGGGAAAGAATGACAATGGAAAGAATGGAATTTTCTTGGCATTTATGTGTATGTGTAATTCATTTTAAAAGCAATGTTTGCTTATTGTGGAAAACACCTAGAATGGTTTTCAAAATTTCAAATAAAGTTTCTTTGGGAAACTCTGATGTCATTAGGAAGACACTGTCAAATCTGGCAAACGCAGGAGATTTGTACTGGCCAAAATTCTATATGAATAACCAGGGTTTATTTGGAAGATGCTTGGGCAATTATTAGGAACTATGCTAGCATAATTCTGCACGGAGCATTCAGATGAGGACAGCAAGCATGGAGTCTGAAGACTGGGGAAAGCAATCTAACAAGCAGAGTCTGTCCAATGAAGGGAGTAGCTGCCTACAACCTGGACATTCTGATGTGTTTTTCAGTTTCTCAGGCGCTTAACTGATTAGGCCTATTACTCTTCTTGAGATGTCACAAGGAATGAAACCCATCACACAGCTTCCATATTGTGCATAGATGATGCCAGAATCCCCCTACCTTTAATAGTGTTGCTAACACAAGTGGCGATTCATTGCCCCAGTCGCCTCTATCTCCTGTATTGAATCTTTCCTTCAGGGCTATAAATGACTTTATGTCACCAACTTTTTGAAAAATATTCTCTTTGGCCCTTTCTGCTTGATAAGGCGGATCAATTCCTGTGGGAAAGAAAAAGGAAAGCTAATTAAAGGACATTTCATATCCACAAGCCCAGAACAAAAGCTAGCCCCTGTAAAGAAGAGTATGTGAACTAATACAGCAGGAGCTGAAGTGAGAGAAGAAAATTTGTTTCAGTGTCTCTAAATACATGTTCGACCCATCCCTCTGATCTGTGTCCACCCACTAAATTGTTTTGAATGCTGGCTTTAACCTATTTTCATTCTCAAGGAATGGAACTTTTAAACCAAACTTCTCTGCTTCAAGCTTTCAGTGAATCACTCTCCTGTTTCACCACGCTGTTCTCATTATTTCCTAGTACTGATGACCTTGCCCAACTAGGAAAATCTCATTGCCACACTTGTTGACTTCCATGTCCTTCTGCCCCATCTTCATGCCAAGAGGGGAACAGGAGTGTCACAGTCAGGTATCTCCAGGAATTTGTCATCTATTAGGTCCCTTACTTTTCATGAGACCTTGGGCATAGTACATTACCTTACTCAAGCTTTCCTTTTATCCATGAATGATGTCACAGTGATGAGGATCCTAGCAACTCCTTCAACTTGTGAATGCTGCAAGGGCTGGGGCACCATCTAGCATGGAACTAACTTGATACATTCCTCCCCACCTAGCATAAAATGCCCTACATCTAGCATAGTGCGTGTAGATGTGCTGGACAATCAATGTGCCAACTCTCAAATGCCCTCCCGGGAAATAACACAGGCCACATTCTGTGGCTTTCCTCTGACACATTTTTCTTATGATAGAAGGATAAATAAATGGCAGATGATCCATCTAATCATCTGAAATACAAACCACACCCACAGTGAGGGACCTTGAGTTATAAGTTCGAGTCATCTAGACAAAAAGGAAATGAAGGAACACTTCAAGGAAGAGGCTAAAAGGGGAACATGGGGGATGTCGACTCAAAGAGATTCAGAAACATTCCTTTTGCTGTGTGTGAGCAGGTGACTGGGTAACATCGCTGAAACCAGCAGAATAAACGGAACGGTTGTTTCTCCTGTTGCGTTTCAAGTAAGACCACGATAACGGATCTGACTGTTCTTCTTTGAGGTCACATTCAGAAGGCATGTCAGCCAAAGCCAGGGACTGACAAATGATGGCCTCATCGGAAACACTTTTGGATGATGACACCAACCCCTCAGAACGCTCACTCCTCAGGAAGGCTTCAGAAGATCAAAATGGTACCTACCCAAAGCATGAGCATCAGGTCCTCCACACCAGACACTCTCAGGAATGTTGGCACTGAAAGAGCAGGAGCGGCGTCCTGGGGCACGTCATTATGGCTTCTGGTAATGCCCCAGCAACACAGCCAGTTCGTGGGAAAGCCTGAGGAGAAAGTGAGACCATTAGCTGTGGAGGATCAATGACAGATTCTGTTTCCACCCTTTCCATTTGACAGATGACTGTTTCCACCCTTAGAAAAGACAGAAACTGATCCATTTGTGGTGCACAAGAGCTTACGATCTGAAATTGGCTAGTTCCATCCACGTGACATTCATGAACTTTTCTTCCCAGTTTCCTATAAGCTGGCAGTTAGAATCAGGTGTTTAGCCTAATTGTTAAGATGCCCTAGGCTCATATCAGAGTATCTGGACCTGATGTCCATCTTTGGCTCTCAATTCCAGCTTCTTGCAAATGCAGGCCCTCTGAGGCACTATGCATGGCTAACAAATTTGGGTTCCTACCTCTAACAAGCACAACATGGAATAAGTTCCCAAATTCCAGCTCTAGCCCTGCCTGTCATAAAGGAGACATGATATAAATACCAGATTCCAGTTCTGTCCCTGGCCCATGGCCACGGCTGACATTTAGTGAGTGAATCAGAGGATAGGAAACTCATCTCAACTCTCTCCTCCCTTCTCCTCCCTTCTCTCTCTCTCCCTCCCTCCCTCCTTCTCTTGGGCATGTGTGTGATGGTCTCTCAAATCAAACAATCAATTAATCAACCAGAAATGAAATATAAAGACTTGAGGAAGCTGCTCAGGTTCAATTCTGGCAGTGCTACCTACAGTTTTTGCTTTTTATTTTTTTTGCATAATGAGACACCTCACATTGAGTTGTACACATCCTCTGAAGTTTACCCAGTGGAGTCAGGTGTCATAACTCATTTGAAAAGCTAAAAAATACAGTTGATATTCAAACTAAGTGGAGTTTCATAATCTACTTCATGCTAAGTCACCTTTCCCTATGAGATTTCCTGTTTGGTAGTCTGAATGCCCAACCACCAGCAACTCACTCCCATCAAAGAGATCTGCACTTCATGACACAAGCTCCCTGATATCACTCAACCAGCTTCTGCCTCCCTCCCTCACTCTTCAGGGTTACAAAGCTTAACCTGTTCCCCAGGTGACTTGATTCCACCTTCTTCACTTGGTTCCCAAACGAGTGGCAGGATCCCATGGGGCCTTGTTCCTTGTGCCACCCTGCCAAGCTATACAGACTATATTTTAGCTACCCATCAAGCTCTGCCAGGTGAATGCTGAAGAAGAATTTTCCACAGACAAGAGAATCACCAAAGAAAACATGAGTTTGGAATATCTACTGCTCAGCTGTGCACGTTTTCTTAAGAAGGCACCTAAACTTTTCTTCTTAAATGACCCATTTATGCTGAATATCATAAAAGGCACCAGAGGAGTCAAGGTGCAGTGTGATAGACAGATAGGGGAAATTACCAAAAACAATCTGGTTTTTTTAAGATTCATTTTATTTATTTGAAAGACAGAATTACAGAGAGAGGTAGAGACAGAGAAAGGACTTCCATCCTCTGGTTCACTCCCCAGATGGTCACAATGGATAGAGCTATGCCGACCCAAAGCCAGGAGCAAGGAGCTTCTTCTGGGTCTCCCACATGGGTGCAGGGGCCCAAGGACTCGGGTCATCTTCTACTGCTTTCCTAGGCCATAGCACAGAGCTGGATCAGAAGAGGAGCAGCCGGGATGAGAACTGGTGCCCATATGGGACGACTGCGCTTCAGGCCAGGGCTTTAACCCGCTGTGCCACACCATCGGCCCCCTCCCCAAATATCTTTCATCAGCCATCTTCTTGGCATTTCTGGGCCCCTGAATGCATCACCATCAAACAACGGAGGGCAATCCTCATGGTGCTGTATCATTGGGGAAGCCAGGATAGGCTCCAAGATGTGCCACTTCATCAGCCAGCCCAGTTAGTCAATTCTTGGGACTTCCCTTTGACTCAACTTGTATAAGAATGATGCTATCTACACCTCACTGCACTAATATAATGTATTACTCAGCATGGCACACAAGTTATCACAACCCTGAAGAAAATTACTTTCTTCTATAATCATTTACAATCTAATAGTGTAAAGGATCCGACACATCAGTTTCCTCACCCTAAAGTAAACTTTATCTCCATTCTCTTTCTGGTTAGTTAGTACTCTCCAGAGAGCATGCAGTCACAAAGAAATCCAACACCAAGCATTCAAAATTCCACCATTTTAAAAGGAGACAAGAAAAAAGCAAATGCCATCTCAAATGCAGGAGGCTGCTCATACATACTACCATATCCAACTTTTTGTTTAAAACAGGCAAGAATACATGGTTTAACTTGTGTGCAACCTGGTGCACCTAAGACTCACCTGATTTCATTATTTAAAAAACTATTGGGACATAATCCACTACTTAGTTGTCACACAGCTAAGCAATTAAGCATCATGCCCCATGCCTTGATATGAATCTATACATCCAGAACGTATGGGAACAAAGAGAGATGAGTGCCATTACAATCTTTCTCAAACAAAAATACTTTCGGTGCTTAGCTGAGGCTTTCATAAGGTACATTCTTTAGTGAGAGCGCATGCTGCTTCTGTGACCAATGGAAACAGCAGCCATTTTCCATGAGACACGTTGCGTAATTCAACAAGCTCACTTCAAAACCACTGAGCCTTTCTGACAGTCCTGGCGATACTTCTGGTGGTGGCATTCTCTTGCCCAAATGGGGGTTGTAGATGTTTAAAAAGTTAAGATTTACAATCTTGTATAGGAGCAACATTTATAGAATATTGCTATATGCTCACAAGTTACAACCAAAAACACATTTATAAGCTATAGAACTCACAGAATATCCTCACAACAAGAAAAGTACGAACACCATTCACAGTGGAAATTATTATACTCTTGCCACAATATTTCCCACCTTACTAAAAACTGTTCTTCCGAGAAAGGTCTCTCAAAAGAATACTGACAAGTAGGGAGAGAATGGAAAGCAAAAAGCTGAAACATCCCTGATCGTAACTGTTCAGTCCATGTCTGGTCTAGATATGCATCTGAAGCCTGGAGAAAGTCAGCATGCCATGGGCATAATGAAGAGATCAATTCAGGAAGCAACCCCCTAGCTACTTCAGCCCAAGCCAGAAGAGATCCAAATTCAACGCCACAGTTTCTCACCAAGCTGGAGATCTTCCATATAAGGTAAGTCTAAGGCATGCAGTAAATTGATTACTTCCTGCTCTCACTCCAGATTCAGGGGTAACCTCTGGAATGGTTAGTCTTCATTTCCAGGCCTTCACACCTGATGCTCTTCATTGTAAAGATTTATTTGTAATACAGAATAACACACAGAGAAAGACATCTTTCATCACTCTGTTCTCTTCCCAAATGGCCACAACAACCAGGGATAGGGCTGGAGATTAGAACTCCAACTGGGTCTCCCACATGTGAGACAAAGGACCCAGGTATTTGGGTCATTTTCTGCTTCCTTCCCGGGCACATTCTGATAAAGCCAGCGAGCTTCATCAGAACTGGGAGAGCCAGGACTGAAGCCAATGCTCTGATGTGGATTGCAGGATGCAGCTTAACCCACTGTACCATGATGCCAGGCCCCAAGAAACTTCTCTCTGGAGACACATAGGTTTGTGCATGCATTATTTTATGGAGCAAATGCTCAGGGTATCCAGAGGAGACAAAAGTTCTAATGTAGAAGAACCACCACAATCCTCCCGGAAGTGAGATGGGTTCTGATTTTCAATAGTTTCTCTAAGCCTGGTTCTTGGTGAGTATTTGTTACAGTTGATTTCTCAACAATGTTGCAGTGGGTTCCTTTCTGAGAGGAGCAGCGTGGTGGGGGTCCCTGTACTTATGCACACCTCCTCCCTCATGGAGAACAGCTCTCTGTCATGAATTTTTTCTCAGGAATGCATGGATGAGCAGAGAGCAGAACCCTGCTGGAAATTAGACTTACCACAGCGGCGCTGCCTTTCAGCCATGTGCCTGGGCTTCAAAACAAACTGGATCCCTCCATCAGACAAGATGTCCAGAACAGGATCCTCCATGCTCAGGGTGGAGGTGGACTTCCCCGGTTCATGATTATGAAGAGCAGCTCGATGGTAGCTTGCTTGAATAGCATATGGACATTCATACCCTAGGCAGAGAAAAATCTCAATATACATCAGGCTGATGGTGACAGGTATGATCAAACATGCCTTGTTGTCAGTGTGGGTACAGCACCGTGGACAGCTCAAGTTCTCCTGGGGCTTCTGCAAGCAAGAGAGCTGTGTCTTGGGAGTGAGCATCAGGTGTGCTCTCTCTGGGGAGGCACTGCATAAAGCAGGTACCTAGGCAGAGGACCTTTCCAACGCAAACAGAAGTAGTAACACATTGCCTAGCTTAGAAGACCAAGATCCCTCAGTGCACTACACATTGATGACTTGTTATTTCCGTTGTAAAGTATAAGGCCTCCTAAAATCTGCCTCCAACTAGATTTTTACACCTCACAAAAAAAAAAAGATGTGATCAATTTCAACCAGATTCCACCCCTTTCCATACTTACCATCCTCATATGAGTAAACATCAGTGGTCTGCATTTTTTAAATGATTGGGCCATATATGTCATGAGTTGCTGTAATCTAGAATCTCTTACCCACGATGTTAGATCATGAAAAGAGACTTCATTTCTCTGTCAGTTTTATAGCCTGGGATTCTCAAGAGCACTGGGGCCATGGTCTGCTGTTACACTTCCCTCCTACTTGGGCCCTCTCGGGAGCCCCTCACAGCTAACTAGCTGAGGGAGTGCTGCAGAGTGTTAGAGACCCAGAGCCATCCTACCAACTGATGTTCACAGAGTACATGTACAGTCATTGCTTTCCTCTCTCATTTTTAAATTGCTGGCAACCCAAGAAATTCTCAAAGATCCTCTGCTACTGCTGGGTATTAGCAATTGAGATGTCCATGAAGACACCTGTGTCCCACACGGAACCACCTGGTTTGGCCCTTGATCATGGATCCTGACTGAAGCTCTCTGCAATTGCAGATCAGACCCTAAGATACAGAGCTGTTGTCTTGAATACTGATGTTCCTGCCACTCACATGGAAGACTGGATTGATGACCTGCCTTCTGGCTCCTTGCTCTAGGACACCTCCAATCTTTGTGGACCTTTAAGGATAGAACTAGCAATTTAACATTCTGTTTCTATTTTTGCCTCTCAAAAACTAAACTTTGAACATGTTTTCATGATTCTGTGCTGTCAAAGGGATTTTCTTTTCAACAACAAAGTGAAAGCTCCCTTTCTTCAATTTCTGACATATTAGTTAAATTTTCCATTTCATGGGACATTAATACTCTGTTCAGAGCAAGAATTATAGCACCTTGTCTCTTTCATGGTAAAAGAAGCTTCTATCACTGCAATATTAATAAAACCAAACCATCAGCATAACCAGGACAGAAAAAGATGATCAGGAACTGAGAGTATATTAAACACACATCCGTAATGACTGCTAGGGGTCACCAATGACAGATACACTCTTAGGATTTCTTAGAGCCAGTCACCATGCATGCTATCGTTCAGGTCCAAATCATCCTCCAGAAAAAAACTTTTTACATAAACAAATGCCATCTACTCAATAAATTCATTTACAGTATTTGATTTTCACACTATCTCTATTGCTATCTTGTTACAAAGATGTCAAAATTAAGGAAAAACGTCAGAGGCCCACTTGGGTCTCATTCTTTTGCAACTATAGCGTCTACTCTACCACCAATGGCTCTACTCCCAACCTGTGTGTACTGATGGTCCTCTTCCCACTTAATGTATGATTGTTCAGAATTTCTCTACAGACAAGCCCAGCTACCTGCAAAAGCTAAGTGGCCTTTTCTCCCAGTCTTGGCTGGGACCAGCTTTAAGCCACATCCATTAAACTGTCCCCACAATGATCCAGAGACACCCCCCCCCCCAATTTCCTCTCCTCTATGAAATGGTTAATGCTACTCTTAGGATCATTGGTTACTATTCTCAACCCTGTCTTTTATACTACAGTGTCTAAGTGTTTACAGCAAGTTATAATGGAACAAAGGAAAGGCCTTCAACAACCAGGCAGTCAACCAAATGCTGCTACAGGAATATACTCGGCTCCCCACCCAGGAGACAGCAGCCTGAGGCATCGCCCCATGCCAGCAGGAAGTAGCTCTAAAGACAGATCATCATCCCTCTACCCTCCCTGGGCTTTTGGGACTAATGTAACCCCATAGAAATCCTGCTTTATAAAAAACAAAAGGGGGGAATGTTAGGAAACTGGTGCAGTTTTAGCCAGGTGGCTGCACAGCCCAGCTACCTGAGCCAGGCTCCACCCCCATCCTAATGGGATTCCCTGCCCGCCCTCAGGCAAAGTTTTAAAAGGGCCTGTTCCTGAATACGTGCTCTCTTGGCTCTGCTCCCTGCTCTGTTGGCTTCTCTTCCTCTCGCCTCTCTCCTCCCTCCTCTCTCCTCTCTGTCTCTCTCTCTTACAGTCTCCTCTTTTTCCTTCGCCGCCCCTTCACTCTGGTCTGTAGGGTATTCTCCAATAAACCCTTTCCCTTAAAAAAAAAAAAAGGAAAAACATCATAAAATAGGTGGTTGGCTTTTGTCCTCAGATGTATTTAGCATTTCCTGGATTCTGAGACTGACAAAGTACATTCGGAAAGAACAGAAACTTTGTTTTTCAAATTTTGTAAGTGACTTGAAAACATTATAAATTACACATTAGTTTCTTTACATGACTGTTGAAAGAAGAATAGGGAGATTGCCCCGGTAAGTAATATTGTATGATTTTCATAGAAATCACCAGCATTATATTACAAAGTCTATGACAAATGGTTCGCCTCCTTTCCTTTCCGGGGCTTGTTTCTATGAGAGACACTGAAACACATGATGATTCATGAATGGTTTCTTCTTTATATAGGTTAATTCAACAACTCTTTTAGGAGAGGTATAATGTTTTTATCAACAACCTCAAGATCAAGTGCTAGAAAATTCAACAAAAAGAATGGCTGAACTGTACATGTTTGTTAATCAAAAAACCTTTTAGGAGTTTGAATGTGATTATCTTAATTGTTAATCATGCTCAAATAACTTCTTGGCATAACTTCACAATAAATATATATGTGTTTACAGATGACATGCACACACACACACACACATTCACAAACACAGGGGAACCAGAAACTCCACTAACAGACTACTGGAACTCATAAGAGAGCTTGGTAAAGTTGCAGGATATAAAATCAATGCAAAAAAAGTAATAGACTTTGTGTACCCAGACAATGCCAAGCCTGACAAAGAACTTGTAAGATCAGTCCCATTCACAATAGCTACAAAAATGTCAACACCTTGAAATAAATTGAACCAAGAAGGTGAAAGATCTCTACAATGAAAATTATTGAACATTAAAGAAAGAAATAGAAAACAGAGAAAAATGGAAAAATCTTCCATGTTCATGGATCAGAAGACTTATCATCATAATGTCCATATGACAGAAAGAAATTTACAGATTCAATGTGATCCAATGAAAATACCAAAGGCATTCTCCTCAGATCTAGAGAATATGATGTTAAAATTCATATAGAAACAGCAGAGAGCCCAACAAGCTCAAACAATACTAAACAACATAAACAAAACTGGGAGCATCACAATACTAGATTTCAAAGCATACTACAGGGGCCAGCACTGTGGTACAGTGGGTTAACGCCCTGGCCTGGTGTGCCGGAATCCTATATGGATGCTGGTTCAAGACCCGGCTGCTGCACTTCCAATCCAGCTCTCTGCTATGGCCTGGAAAAGTAGCAGAAGATGGCCCAAGTCCTTGGGCCCCTGCATCCACATAGGAGACCTGGAAGAAGCTACTGGCTCCTGGCTTTGGATCGGCACAGCGCCGGCCATTGCGGCCAACTGGGGAGTGAACCATCAGATGGAAGATCTCTCTCTTTCTCTGCCTCTCCTCTCTCTGACTTTCAAATAAATAAATAAATAAATCTTTTTTTTTTTAAAAAATCATACTACAAGGCATTGATAATCAACACAGCTTGGATCTGACACTAGAATAAATACATAGATCAATGAAACAGAATAGAATCTTCATAAACCAATTCAACATGTACAACCGACTGATCTTTGGACAAATGAACTAAAATCAATACCTAGAGAATGGTCAGTATCTTCAACAAATGGTGCTGGAAAGTTGGATATACATGTGCAGAAGTATGAGATAAGAACCCTACCTATATAGCTATATACCCTATACAAAAGTCAACTCGAAATGGATCAAGAATCTAAAGCTATGACATGATACCATCAAATTGCTAGAGAACATTGGAGAACCTCTGCAAGACACTGGCATAGGCAAACACCTCTTGAAAAAGACCCTGGAAGCAAGGAGATCACAGCAAAAATACACAAATGGGATTACACCAAAGTAAGAAACTTCTACAAAGCAAACACTCAAAAAAGTGAAGCAGCAAATGACAGAATGGAATAAAACACTGGCAAACTATACAGCAGATAAAGGATTAAGATCCAGAATCTATAAAGAGCTCAAGAAACTCAACAACAACAAAACAAGCAACCCAGCTACAAAATGCTCAAAGGACTTGAACAGGCATTTTTCAAAAGAGGACATTCACGTAGCCAAGAGACACATGAAAAATCCTAAGGATCACTAGCTACCTGAGACATGCAAACAAAACCACCATGAGGTTTTACCTTACCTTAATTAAATTGGAATTCATGCAAATATCAACAAACAATAAATGTTTGTGAGGACGTAGGAAAAAGATACCCTAATACACATCTGTGGAAATGTAGGTTAATACAGCCATTATGGAACACAGTACGAAGATTCCTCAAAAACAGGAAAATAGACCTATCATGTGACCCAGCCATCCCACACCTGGGAATTTACCAAGGGAAATGAAATCAGTGCATGAAAGAGTTATCTGTACCCCCATGTTTATTGTGGCTGAATTGCACAATAGCTAGGATATAAAATCAGCCCAACTGTCCATCAACCAATGACTGGGTAAAGAAAATGTGCTATATACATACTATGGAATACTATTCAACCACAAAAAAGAACGACATTCTGTCTTTTGCGATAAAATGGATGCATTGGAAAACCATTATATTTAGTTAAATAAGCCAGTTCCCCAAAAGACAAATATCATATGCTTTCCTTGATCTCTGGTACCAAACAGAGTACAAAAATTTAATGTATATGAGTAAAATTCACATTTTGAGATGTGATTATTGTTTAAAGCCCTTGTCTGTAAATAACAATCTGATCCTCTACTATTCAGAACAGTGTTGTTGTTCTTTCTTACTAATATTGGTAAAATTTTTACTTAGTGGAGGGTTAAGCATATAATTTTAAAGTAAACTGAAAGTATGTTATTATAAAACTTAAAAGAAAGAATAAGAAAGGAAGGAGGAGGGAGAGTGGTATACTTGGACACAGACGTGACAGATTTTGCAAGACTTAAAAATAGAGGTTACCTATGAGATAAGAAATAGAAAAGGGGAATACAAACCAGTATATGGGCATCAATCGAATGTTTGGAGAAATGAAATTCAACTCCATTTTCATTTCATTATAAAAAAGAAAAAAAAGGACTATTCCAAGACAGTTGTGTTATCCACATGGAAAAGCAGAGAATAAAACTTCAGTTTCTTCTCCAACTACAACTTAAATTGCTGTATGAAGATATGTTGTCAGGCACCCGGGGTAGAGTACATACTTGGCAATTAATTTTATAAATGAGTACTGACTACATGAGGTTGTTTTCTCCCTTGTAAAGATATTTAAGCTTAAGAACAAACAATGCATAGTCTGGAAATTAATAGTTACCGTTCTGAAGCAATACATTTCATTTTTTATTTTGCTGGACACTTACCAATGAGTGGGTAAGACTTCTTTCTCTGGTTTGAATAGACCCACATTTGGTAGTCCGTTTCTGAGCCCTAAGAGACAAAAAGAACTAAGCATCACAAGTTTTTGTCAGGGCATACTTCAAGTATGTATTTCTTTTTTTTTTTTTAGAAAACTTTAATAAATATAAATTTTGAAAGCATTTCCCCCCATAACCACCCTCCCACTTGCAAACCATCACATCTCCTACTCCCTCTCCCAACCAACTCTTCATTAAGATTCATTTTTAATTCTCTTTAAATAACCCATAGCTCTTAATATATACAGAAGATCAACTTAGTATATGCTAAGAAAGATTTCAACACTTTGTACCCACACAGACACACAAAGCATAAAGTACTGTTTGAAGATAAGTCTTATAATTCACATAGTACACCACATTAGGGACAGAGATCCTACATGGGAAGCAAGTGCACAGTGACTCCTATTATTGATTTAACAAATGACACTCTTAGTGATGACGTCAGTAATCACCAGAGGCTCTTGTCATGAGCTGCCAAGGCTATGGAAGCCTCTTGAGTTCACCAACTCCGGCCTTATTAGACAAGGCCATAGTCAAAGTAGAAGTTCTCTCCTCCCTTCAGAGAAAGGTGCCTCCTTCTTTGATGGCCTGTTCTTTCCACTGGGATCTCACTCACAGAGATCTTCCATTTAGGTCATTTTTTTTTTGCCACAGTGTCTTGGCTTTCCATGCCTGAGAAACTCTCATGGGCTTTTTAGCCAGATCAAGGATGTATTTCTTTAGCATTTCTACATTTCCAAAGAAGAAAATAATTGGGACCAGTGCCAATGCTCTTCGAGTTAACAGGACTGACCGAAATAACTTCGGTCCCTCTCTGAGCCTCCAAGACTACACCCCAGATTCATGCCATATGACTTTTGACAAGGATCACAATGCTATTACCCCAAGTGACCTAAGGAATAAGGAATCATATTTATGCCACTTCACTAGTAAAGGGAAGTCTAATCCTGATCATTCCACTCTCAGCTATCTCCAGTCTCTTTGAAGAATGCTGTGTTTTAGTGGATTTAGCTGGCTTTCCATCATCTACACATGAGACCTGGATTAAGTTCTCAGCTCCAGGCATCAGCTCTACTGCTGCTGTAGGCACTTGTCGAGGGAAACCATAGACATAAACTCTTCTGTGTGTCTATGTCTCTCAAATAAAAGAAGTTTTTAAAAAAGACATGTATGTGGTGTGCACACACATTCCCCAAATAGCAAGCTTTCATTCAACTCTTATCTTGCTCTTTAATAATTTATTAGAGGCACCAGATATATCATTCCCTGAATCAGCATCTAAGGCATACGGCTTTTATGCAGGTGTTCTTCATGTCAAAATTTACAAGGAGTGAGATTTTAGCATGGTGGTTTTAAGATGCCTGAGACTCACGCCACAACAGCTGGGTTCCAATCCAAGTTCTAGGTCCTCATTCCAGCTCCCTGCTAATGTGCATTCTGGGAAGCAGCTATGAATTCTCAAGTAACTGGGTTCCTGCCACCCACGTGGGATACCTGAATTGTACTCCTGGATCCAGACCTTAGCTTCAGACCACCCTTAGGTGCTGTGGGCATCTAGAGATTGAACCAACAGAGGGGAGCACCCTCTCTATGTATTTCTGTGTCTTCCTCTCTGTGTGTCTGTCTTTGTCTGTCTCTCTTGCTATCTCTGTCCTCTCTGACCCTCAAAAATTAAAAAAAATATTCAACTAGACATGTCTATTAGGTTTGTGTACACTGAGATGATAGGTGTGGGATTGGAGAAACCAGAATATACAGAAACAGCAACCCAACAGACAAGCTTATAACCTTCGTATTAGGAAGCATGTAAGATATTTGTGTGTGTGTATGTGTGTGTGTATAAATATATATATATATATACACACAAAAATAAAATACATGACAATAGCAATCTGAAATTATACTCCAATTTCATTAAATTGTAGCTTTCAGTTCACATGAAATTTAAAATCAGAACAGAAGAGCAATACCCATACATAGACAAATATATCTCCGATGTTTTCCATTCCCACATGTGCACATGGTTTTGGGACAAAATATGTTGCTGCCTACGATTGGTATCTTTGCCCAGAACTGTATTTTACAAATATGCACTGTAAGCATGTGTGCATGTATCTGGATCAAGGGGAACACATATTCATCTCAAATACCAAAGTTGTTATTTAACTAAAAGTATCTTTCAGATTACTTACACTTAATCCTAGCACTGGTAGTGCCATATGGATAACGTCATTCACGGTGTCTAAATTGGTAACTGTTATAATTCCAGACTGTAAAAGGGAAAAGAAGAAAAAACTGCTGATACAGGAGAATGTTAAAGTATATGATTACATAATTATGAAACTCTTGGATTCAGAGTAAAGTTTGAGTAATGACAAAGCAAAATACATATGAAGCACCAAACCTTAATGATAACTGATTTTTATTACTTTACATAACACAAAGCCAGAAGAAAGAATTTCAATCAATTAACATATTTCTAATAGAGGAGTTATGGTACTAAAAATATAACTGCTAAGGCCCAAAGAGAAAGAACCTCAATTCAGAAAGAGCCCAACACCCAAAGAGTCTCCATCATGCAGGGAATAGTTCAACAAGGAGTTAGTCTCTCTCCTTCTCTTGATGAGTTGTGTTTTTATGTTTAGATTGATTTCTTTGCATATCATATGTTCAGTCCTCATCAAATGAGAGTAAGAACTGGCTCTCACAGGCATTCTTGCTCTGTAAACCACTATGTAGGGAATACCTTCTCCTAGTCAGATCATCCTTTTTAGATTTTCATTGTCAAAATGTATTGAGACCATGAACCCAGAATTCAAGGCTGAAAATTCTAGACATTTGAGTTCTTTTTTGAGATACCCACAGAATTTTAAAACTGTATATGAACACTTTTACAGAGTTTTTTAAGGAAAAAAAAAACTCTTTTAAAGGCTTACTCATCTTTTTCCAATTTATCTGGTTTGTAACATAATGAATTTTCATGGTATATGGAAATCATTAAATGCAAAATAAGCAGTACAAGGATATGGGCCTTCTTTTCTGATCCTGTTCTCTCTATGAACACAATAGATGGAGATGCTTATAAGCATGTAATTTAAATAACTATTCAATAATTAGAAAATATGGAAATGAGTTTCATTTCTTTTCTATATGAGATGTTATTTGATATATAATAGCCTAGGGAAATGTGACCAGATCTCTAAGAGTTTCATATGAATATTATGAAACAAAAGCAGCTATGTGCTCCAAGACATTGAAACAAATGTGCTGAAAATGAAAAGAAAAAAAAAAAAAAGTAGAGGCTGTCCCAGCACAAAAACAGAAGATATTTCAAAATGGGAACTTTAGCTGTGAAAAATATCTGAAAGAACAATGCAGTGGGTGGACTAAAAAGCACAAGTGAGATGGCAAATAGGAAGACAACAAATTTGAAAATACATAAACTGGAAACAGCCAGTCTGAAGAAGGAAGAAAGGTATGACTGAAAAAATTAGAGCTTACTGCTCTAGTCCAGGGGAAGATAGTTTTTAAAAAGTGGAGAGAGTGTAGTCTCAGGGAAGAGTTGGGGAGAAAATGCCAGAGGAAACTCTACCAAAATTAGAGGGACATGGTGGACCTCCCGTGGGTGGCATGGATGCCCACAACTTGGGACTCCAATAGCCGAGAGCCAGCTCAGCAGCCCAGAGCCTACGCACTGGCATTGGAAAGTGAGGTGAGACCATACAGTAGTAGTAGTAGCCCAAGGCACTGGTGATTAAGCTGCAAAGAGAGCCTAGAGAAAACTTGGCTTTGAGCCCCAATGGGGAAAGTGTACCTTCCAAGCTACAAGAGAAAAAAAAAAAAAAGTATGGACACAATTTCTCTCCCCAATCACTTTACAATGCCATTCTGTAACAAGCCAATAGAGCAGGTGCCATTTTGGACATATGTAACAGCTGTGCCACCTCGTGTCCATGCCCAGCAACTAGTCAAGTGGAGACCCCTGACTGGTGGGAGAACTAACAAGGGGATAGGAGCCTGTGACTGTGTGAGGCTTCTCTACTGGGACTGTGAAAAAAACTGAGGGTGTGAGGCAGGATCCACGGTGAGGCTGGGACTCTGGACACTCACACTGGGAGACTCCACATGCTCAGGGCTTCCTGGTTACCTGGACAGAGACATCGCTGGGGAATCTGAACTTACACTGAGGACTGTACAGATCCTTTGTGTGCTCCTTGGGACAGAGTGGATGAATATTATAGCCACTGGGGCTAGCGCTAAGGCACTGGTCTCCATTAAGGAGAGGAGCTCAGCTGAGCAGAAAAAATTTCCCTTCTGATAAAAAAGAGAGAGATGATTTACTGTGCCAAACCTGGGTGTATCACCTCAGACATGCCCTTAACCCCGGAGAACTGAACAGAGCTCCCTGACCACACCCACTACAAGCTAGATAGTCACTGAAAGTAGACATTCCACTTATCTACAGAGCCACAGTACAAAGATAAAATCCATTAGACCAAAAAAAAAAAAAAAAAGAAGAAGAAGAAGAAGAAAAGGAAGAAACCAACGAGTATCTCCACACATGCCAAACAACAAACCCACCAGTTCAAGAAACAAGAATAAGGAACACAACATGACACCCTGAAAAGAGTAAAACCCTTCAATACTAGATTGTGAATACATTGAGGCAGAAGAAATGAAGTTTAAAAGTTGATCATGATTACACAGAAGTTATCAGATGCAAATGCACAAACTACTGAAATCTGACCAGGACATGAAAGAAAATTTCCTCCATGAAATTGAGACCTTAAAGAGAAATCAAAATGAAATGAAGAATTCAATAAAATGAATGAAAAATGAAGTGGGGAGCCTTAACAACAGAATCGGTGAAGAAGAAAGAATATGGGCCAGCGCCGCGGCTCAATAGGCTAATCCTCCGCCTGCGGCGCCGGCACACCAGGTTTGAGTCCCAGTCTGGGCACCAGATTCTGTCCCGGTTGCCCCTCTTCCAGGCCAGCTCTCTGCTGTGGCCCAGGAAGGCAGTGGAGGATGGCCCAAGTGCTTGGGCCCTGCACCCGCATGGGAGACCAGGAGAAGCACCTGGCTCCAGCTTTCGGATCAGCATGGTGCGCCGGCTGCAGCGCACCGGCCGTGGCGGCCATTGGAGGGTGAACCAACAGCAAAGGAAGACCTTTCTCTCTGTCTCTCACTGCCCACTCTGCATATAGAAAAAAAAAAGAAGAAAGAATATAAGACTTGGAAGACAAAGCACAGGAAAGTATACAATGAAACCAAAGACAAGAGGAAATTAGAAACCTAAAAAACACTGTTGGAAATCTACAAGTTACTATAAAGTGACCCAACATACAGGTTCCAGAAGTTCCTGAAGGCATGGAAAGAGAGAAAAGATTAGAATGCCTTTTTAATGAAATAATAACGGAAAACTTCCCTAATTTGGAGAAAGAAAGGGACATCCAAGTACAGGAAGCACAAGAAACTCCTAATAGACATAACCAGAAAATATCCTCATCATGCCACATTGTAATCAAACTCACCACAGTAAAACAGAAAGAGAAGATTCTAAAATGTGCATGTGAGAAATGCCACAGTACTTTTAGAGGATCTCCAGTTAGACTCACAGCAGACTTCTCATCAGAAACCCTACAAGCAAGGAGAGAATGGCCAGATATACTCCAAGGCTTAAAAGAAAAAAAAAGTCATCCAACAATATTATGCCTGCAAAGATCTCATTTTTGAGCAAAGGTGAAATAAAGATCTTCCATAACAAACAGAAATTCAAAGAATTTATCACCACCCGTCCAGCCCTACAAAAGATGCTTAAGGATGTGTTGCACACAGAAACATGGTCATCACTACAAAAGAAGGTAAAGGAAGAAAATCCCTCAGTAAAAGTTCAAAGGAAATTCAACGTAAAAAACAGGAATATTTTTGGGAAAATGGCAGGGCAAAGTAGTTACTTATTAATAGTCATCTTGAATGTAAATGCCTTCAAATCCCCCGTTAAAAGACACAGACTGGCTGAATGGATTAACAAACAAAACCCATCTATTTGCTGCCTACAAGAAGGAAAAAATGTTTGCACTCACTGTGAAATTTCCCCAAATTTGACAAAAATAAAAAGTTACAAATTAGCGGCTGGTGCTGTGGCATGGCGGGTAAGGTCGCTGCCTGTATGCTGGCATCCCATATGGGTGCCAGTTCAAGTCCCTGCTGCTCCACTTCCCATCCAGCTCTCTGCTGTGCCCTGGGAAAGCAGTAGAAGATGGCCCAAGTCCTTGGGCCCCTGCACCCACGTGGGAGACCCGGAGGAAGTTCCTAGCTCCTGGCTTCGGATCGGAGTGCCTCCAGCAGTTGCAGCCATCTGGGGAGTGAACCAGTGGATGGAAGACCTCTCTCTGTGTGTGCCTCTCCTTCTCCCTCTGTGTAACTCTGACTTTCAAGTAAATAAATAAATCTTTTTAAAAAAGTTACAAATTAAAGGAACTCAGAAAATATCAAACAAAATAGATTCAAAGAAAACCATGTTTTGGCACATTGTGGTCATATTACTGTAAGTCAGAGAAGGAGCACAGATCCTGAAAGCAGGGATACAAAAATAGGCAAATAAGACAGTCACCATGGATCACTCAAGCTATCAGAAAGCATCGTGATCAGAACACAGTGGGATATCTGCAAGGTGTAGAGAGAGAAATATGATATTCTTTCCAGGTTCAGCAAAAGTACCTTTCAAGAGTGAAGCTGAGGGGCCGGCGCTGTGGTGCAGTGGGTGAGCGCCCTGGCCTGAAGTGCTGGCATCCCATATGGGTGCCGGTTCAAGACCTGGCTGCTCCACTTCCAGTCCAGCTCTCTGCTGTGGCCTGGGAAAGCATTGGGATGGCCCAAATCCCTAGGCCTCTGCACCTGTGTGGGAGACCTGGAAAAAGCTCCTGGCTCCTGGCTTCGGATCCATGCAGCTCTGGCCATTGCAGCCAATTGGGGAGTGAACCATCGGATGGAAGACCTCTCTCTCTCTCTCTCTCTCTGCATCTCCTCTCTCTGTGTAAGTCTGATTTTCAAATAAATAAAAAAAAATTTTTTTAAAAAAAGGTGAAGCTGAAATCTACACATTTTTGGATGAAAGCAAATTAGAAAATTGGTTGGCACCAGAACTTTACTACAGGAAATGGCAAGTTTCTGTAAGATAAAATCAAGATAAAATTAGAGAAAACTCAGATTTTCAAGTGTGAATGAATAGCATTAGGTATGGTTATTTTATGAAAACCATACATAAATGAAACTGATTTTGAAAAATTCCAGGATGAGCAACCATTTGCCACAACTAAAACCAAAGCAGGTTGAGACAAGGGTGCTCCTCCCTACAGGAGAACTCCATTCTCAACTTCTTCAAGCAATTCCTCTGGTTATGGAAAACAGCTCATAAAAGATGCCTGGCTCTGGTTAACTGCTGGTAAATGGCTGTGTTGGACTAGGCTTTTTCTACTGCAAATACCACATTTTGTGATCTGAAGCTGCTGTAAAGAAAAAGTCAAATAGCGTATCAGTGTTATCATGGTCACCGTTATGAAGATCTGGGCTAGTGTGTCATAATTTTAGAAATCAAATGTGATCCAACTGAAGCTATTCTTCCCTACAACATACAAAAATGAGGAAGACACACACCGATCTCTCCAAAGGTTCACCCCTTCAAGTTTAATTCAATCCTGACAGACTTTGGTATGGGACGTAACCAGCTCAATGCAATACCTAACCCCGAGAGTGGATTCTGTTCCACAAAGGGAGCATTACTAGAACAATCAATTGGAACATGACATGAACAACAGGTGACAATATTATTTATACCAATGTTCAATTTCCAGGTGAGGACTGTATGGTGTTTATCTAAGACTATATCTTGATCTTGGGAATACACCGGTATTCGAAGATAAAGGCATGCAGCATATGTAACTGCCTTCAGAAAGAAGCATATCCAGACACATATCAAGAGAGAGACAGAGAAAATAAATTATGGAACAAAAATAGGACAAGATGCTATAAATTCCCAGAATACTGGCTTGGGAAAAACACTTTATGAAAACATGAAACTTCGTGGATATTTAACAGGAAATATTCTTTCTAAGCATAAGCATTGCGTTATCGTGGATTCCCAATGCTTCATATAACCTAACATTTACTTTTTATGTACACAAAAAAACTGTGTGTGTAGGTGAAGATATATTTCTCCATGTTCCCTTCTGAATACTCTCACTCTCCCATCTCTCTCTGTCACTCCAATCTCACTCTCTCCTCCCTCTTCTTCTCATCCCCTCCTCTGTTCCATTATATTGTTCCTCTTCCCATACTGCTTGATCTCTACCTGTTTCTCTACCTAAAACCTCTATCCCCATTGTCTCTACCTCTCTTTCAAAGTCAGGAAATTGGAATTTAAAATGTGGAGTCCGAAACACACTTACATAAGGAATGTTGCTATCGGTGAGTGATTCTATCTGCAGAAGTGTGGTCTGCTTTTGATCTTTCTCTTTCGACTCAGTTATACACCTGATAAAAATCATTAAGAAACAAAAATTAATGAATTAGCTAATGTTTCTCATCAAATCAATTCATGTGGCAAAAATTTTCTATATATTTCTCATCATTTATATGTACATATATATATATATATACACACACGAAACTCTTGTTTGAGCTAGCTAATACATGTACTGATACAGAGACATACATATGTATTTCTGTGCACAGATATCTATAGCATACTTACAGGATATAAATATATTTATCTATAAATAACTTATATTATTTATATTTAGATTTGAGAACTCAGCAAGGTCAAAAGATGAGGAGTGGCATCGCTGTGGCATACGAGGTAACATCACCCACCGCCTGTGGCACCGGCATCCCATATGGGCACCGGTTCGAGGCCCAGCTGCTCCTCTTCCAATCCAGCTCCTGGCTATGGCCTGGGAAAGCAGTAGAAGATGGCCCAAGGCCTGGGCCCCTGTAGCTCCGCGGTAGACCAGGAAAAAGCTCCTGGCTCCTAGCTTCAGATCAGCCCAGCTCCAGCCACTGCGGCCACTTGGAGAGTGAACCAGTGGATGGAAGATCTTACCCTCCACCTTTCCTTCTTTCTGTAACTCTACCTCCCAAACAGATAAATAAATAAATCTTTAAAAAGCCAAACCAAGAACAACAAAACCAGATGAGTAGGAAAATAATTCTGGGAAAGACGGCATGGCCTGGAAAATAATAGGGAGTGTCTTGATGTGTGGTTTGGGCAGCAGATCCACCCCTCAAAGTTTACCTATCTGGACCACCTTCATGGCTTCAAGTGTAGGAAGCAACAGGCGCTTTCAGACTCACTCAGTAGAGCACTGAGTAGATCCACTCAGCTACTGAGTAGCTCAGTACTAGCTACATTTATAGACATTTAATACATATTGGGAATATTGTTAGCTCTGATCCATAGGCTGTACGGAGGGAAAGATGAAAGATACATCTTGAACTTCCTCAACAATGAATACAACATTCATGTGAATGAGGAAACATGACTTACAGCACATGTAGAGGAACCAAGGATTGCAAGATCATCTGAGAGTATTTTTAAGTGGGAAGAGCATTTTTAAGTGGGAATCATGTAGGGGCACTGCTCGCAGAGATTTATGCCTCCTATCACAAACTGAAGATTCAAAATGTGTATGCTAGAGAAATACCTGTCCAGCAAGCGTTCCCATTTTTCCATGAATGTCCTGGAGCTGCAAGCAGAGAAGTCAGAGAAAATAGTAAGCTACATAAAAGACTAATTCCAACTGATTAAGACTACCATTGCAGATAAACACACCAGCAGGCAATTGTGGGTGACAGGGACTCAGGCGTAAGTAGTGCCCTTGCATACAAGGGCTCTGGGTGGAGTCCGCTCTTGTACAGCCACATGACAGTGATGGGAAAGAGTTCTTAAAGGGAAGGAGAAGCTGACTTGAAACGAAACCCTGGATTGCAACGATGGGATGCTAGCTCAGTGATCACAGGAGTCACTGAACTGACATGAGTCTCAGTATCCACCATGGAAAGTGGAGGTCATTAAACCTCAGAGTGCTCTTGTAGCTTGAAGTGCTATTCCAATGGAAAAAGCATTATGATCAGATTAGGTCATACTGAAGAGATTGGGCATGTGAATGGAATGCTCTGAGCTCCCTTTAGCGGGGAAATCCATACCACTGTACTTCACAGAGGCTGCAGAATTGTCAGATGTCAAATAAATACCTCAAAAATCATTTCAGTGCTATGATGTGCTGAAGAATGTCAAAGCACCTAGTGTTTGGTGACTCATGTTTTATATCCTTTCTGCTACATCATTAATGTATTTGAAATCCAAAGTGAGAAAGATCTGCAGTTTCAAACATACATAGGCTTATAATTTACTAGCATCCAAAACAGCTGGGGAGTGATTAACTACATGGAAAATAAAACTGACCATTTATATGACTGGGTCCTGTGCCGGCAGCATCTGTAATACCTTGCTCATGAATATCTGCATTATCCCGAGAGCAAACCCTGCTCGCTAGTAAACAGCCACGCCCTATTCTCCACCACCCCCAGATCCTACACATCATAACTATCCATTCATCAGGTCATGAACATGTGATTTGTTGCTAATGTCTGGCTCTAATGAACACCACTGCTAGGAACATTTGTGCCCAAAAGTCAGAGTCAGGAACAAACATAGAATGTATGTATGTTTACACTTTCCTTGGACCTACATTCCAGAGTGGAACTGCTCAGTCCTGTGGTCATCCTACATTGAACTCATGGAAGCAACACGTTTTTCTGCAGGGGCTGCCACATTTCCTATTTCTACCAGCAAGAGCTCCTCCACGCTGCATTTCTATGCCTTCTCAGGACATGCTTCCACAGCAAAGTGGACATTTCCTTGGCTTTCCACCTTCATATGGACTTGAACACCACTGGTTACTTATGCCAATTTGCATAAGAGTGATAACAGCCAACAGGAAATGTACTCGGAGCTGGGCGGTGTTGTAAATGTGTTGTATGTGTTTACATAGCTTCATAGCCAATACAGCCTATGTCCACCTCGTGCCCACGCTTCTCCCTCATTCAAAAAACTGTCTAGTGGAACTCCTCATCAAAGGCACCACATATGCCCAAATAGGCAGCTTCCTTTCACCTGCAAAATTAAGAAGACATTAAGCAATAGGATCTGAGAACCTAGGGAGCAAAGTTGTCACGGCCAAGAAGACATGCAGACAGTGGTACAAGCATGTCTTTCTTCTCAGTAATATTTGCAAGCAGTTCCATCACAGAACTGAGTTAATTAACAGTTTGGATATATCTCCTTTGTATCAACTTCAATACGACCTGACAGACCTGGAGGGAGTGAGGAGAGGAGAGCAAAAAAGAGCACTGTCTATGTGAAAAACACACAGGACATACGGTTTGTGCATGTTCAGAGCAGCAGGCAGGGGTTGCAAGGTACCTGTGTACACAAAAACATAGACACAAGATGTCTAGGGAATGGAGCCCCGTTTCCTTTCCTCATACCAGCCTCAAAATGGGCCTTGGAAAACTCACCCACATCCCATGAATCAAATCTTTGTTTCAGGTGGCTGTATCACTGAAGACACCAAATAGCAATTCTAGCAACCCAGGATATAATTTAACTTGTATAATCAAGTATTATTTCTTTAGGGCATTACTTTGGGAGAATAAAAGGATTTTTCCAAGCTGAATTGATCTACTCTACTAGTTGAAACACACAAAAGCCTAGACCTAGAGGATGGAGGATATTGGAGAGGGGTCCCAGAGCCTTGCTCTCTCAAATCTATTTTTACTAATCCAAAATACCCACTCCCCAAGTAGCTCATGGAGCCCTTGGAAAACCATTGCTCCAGACCAAAGCAAATCATTCCACAGTTCCCATTTCATTCTCTCCACACATATTGGCACATAAAAACTTCTTGGGGAAAATATGTGTCATACAAGTGCCATGGCTGGAAGTCAAAGCATGAGGCAGCAGATTATTACAGGGTCAAATTAAAATGCTTATCATTCCCTCCCCAAACCCCCCCAAAAAAAAACAAGTTTGGAAGAAAATTTAGGTGCATTTCTCTATCTTTGTTAGAAAAGGCAATAAGGGTTATATCCTTCCATATCAAAGTAAAATTACAAGACTCAGCAGTGATACTTACAAGAATTTGGCCCTGTAGTTTACCATTGGCCAGCCAATATTCAGGCACCTGGAGGCACTGGTATCACCTTCCTCAACAATGCATTTGGAAATCCATATTTCATTGACAGGGATTACATGTTTGTAGTAAATATTTTTGCCGTACCTAAAAAGATCATCAAGCAAGATGGTTTTTTTTTTGTCTTAAATGAGAGCACATCTTCTCCTGAGCAAACCCCAATTCTCCATGTTCCATAACCAAGAACACCTCACATCCATCTATTCCCTCTCAGTGCACAGCACAGGCAAGAGTCAGGTGGACCTTGACAAAAGCATGTGCTCAATGAAGGCTGGCACCACAAGGGGCCCCCACACACAAGATTAATGGCAGCCAGTGGCAACAGATGGATTGGTCTCTTTCTGAATGCTGACTATGGACTCGAGGCCATACTCTATATTTTAAAGGTGTTACATTTTAAGAGAATCACTCATTCTCTGGTCATGCACATCTGATTGACTTCAACAGAGTGTCTGAGGGGTTGAACAAAGATTAAATCATGGATGAATTATTTATAAAATTTTCTTCTTCACAGAGACAGACTATACATACATAATCTCGGAATAACCTTAGTTTCAGATATCACAAACACATTTGAATCTTAATTCTTCTACAAATTTTGCACCTTGAAAGCTGGGATGGTGAATGTCTGGTCCTTGGGCTGTACAAAGCCTGTGAAGTCATTGAGGCTGGCACTGCCAAGGCAACTAACTGCAAGCTGGATTCAAAATTCAATAAATCCCTAGCAGGCTAAATTTTTAAGTTGATGATTTTCTCCAGCCTGTGAAAGATGCTATAAA
This sequence comes from Lepus europaeus, assembly GCF_033115175.1. Classification (NCBI taxonomy): domain Eukaryota; kingdom Metazoa; phylum Chordata; class Mammalia; order Lagomorpha; family Leporidae; genus Lepus; species Lepus europaeus. The sequence goes on from NC_084828.1 coordinate 176,265,718, forward strand.
TATTCAAATTGATCCTGGCCGGGTCGGGGGGAGGGGACCCTCTCCACTCCTTCTCTAAAGACAGCTTATTTCAAATTCCCCCCCCCCTTTTTTTTTGACAGGCAGAGTTAGACAGTGAGAGAGAGAGACAGAGAGAAAGGTCTTCCTTCCGTTGGTTCATCCCCGAAATGCCCGCTATGGCTGGTGCACTGCCAAACTGAAGCCAGGAGCCAGGTGCTTCTTCCTGGTCTCCCATGCGGGTGCAGGGCCCAAGCACCTGGGCCATCCTCCACTGCCTTCCCGGGCCACAGCAGAGAGCTGGCCTGGAAGAGGAGCAACCGGGACAGAATCTGGTGCCCCAACCAGGACTAGAACCCGGGGTGCCGGCACTAGAGGTGGAGGATTAGCCAAGTGAGCCACGACACCAGCTCAAATTTCCCTTCTTAAGATTTGGTTCAGATCATCTGCCCCACAGATTCTGGCTTAAAAAAATACTGTGGCCTACAGACTGCAGCCACAATAAAAGCACAAAACGAAGTGCACCTTAGTCCAAGTGCTCAACGTCTTATCCATAAGGGAAGAAATCACCTCTCATTTTTTTCTGCAGAGAGCACAAGGTGACGATATCGCGGCTTCAGCAGTGATATTGCTCAGTACTGGTTTGGTCCAACCCACTTTCGCCCTCTGGCATGCTGCCTTGTTCCTTTACAAATCTAACTCTCAGGTGAGTGGTAGATGTGAAGAGCTCTAAGCCTTAAGGAGGATGTTCAGGGATTTGGCCACAGGGCTCCCTATGATTTAAAGCTATTGAAATGAAATTGTCATCAAATCTGCCATGGGATCCAAAAGAATACAAAGTGTTGAGGCAGCTGGGTGAGAGCCGGTACTATAATAAAGAGATCTAGTTTCAAACATGGGCTCACGGGGCCAGCACTGTGGCACAGTGGGTAAAGCCCTGGCCTGCTGAAGCACCGGAATCCCATATGGGCGCCAGTTCTAGTCCTGGCTGCTACTCTTCCAATCCAGCTCTCTGCTATGGCCTGGGATAGCAGTAGAAGATGGCCCAAGTCGTTGGGCCCCTGCACCCAGGCGGTAGACCCAGAAGAAGCTCCTGGCTCCTGGCTTCAGATCGGCACAGCTCTGGCTGTTGTGGCCACCTAGGGAGTGAACCAATGGAGGGAAGACCTCTCTGTCTCCACATCTCTAACTCTGACTTTCAAATAAATAAAATAAATCTTAAGGAAAAAAATCATGGGCCCACGACTACTGTGGTGACCTTGAGGCAGCCACTGGGGCTCTCTCAGCATCAGAGCCTGTTGGAAAACAAGAATGCAGACCCATCTCAGATAATGAAGGCAAGGATTAGGCAAGAGGAGGTACAAGATATCCGGAACACACCATACTGCGCTTAACACACCCCTGATCCAACATACCTCATATGATTGTCACTAAGATGAGACTGCATTTTATAAAACTGGGAGAGAGACAGAGAGAAAGGTCTTCCTTCCGTTGGTTCACCCCCGAAATGCCCGCTATGGCCGGTGCACTGCCAATCCTTGTTTCTCTGCTCTAGGACAGGGCAGAACTGGAAGCCAAGGGGAGGGCAGCACTGGCAACTTTTATTTTTCTTTACTCACTGCAAAGCTTCCTGGTGAGATTGTTTGTGGAACTCGTCTTTGCCTTATATAATATTTTGTAAATTATGAAAACACAGATGGAGCAGATAAGCAGATGTCCAGATCAGTCTATTCCTTCCTACCCCTTCCCTGCACACATGCGTTAAGCAGTTGCCTTATTCCAGGCTATGTACTGGTTGCATTTGTGTTCAAGGCTGACAGTAGGAGTGACCACTTGTGTCTATCTCCAACCAGCACACCAAATCTGCCTCCTGTACCTTTTGCTTTCACTGTCCCTCCCAAGTTGGGGTCCTTGGTATCGGTGATCTGGGATATCATCTCCAGGACATAGTCTCCCTCCTATATTGTTGCCAGCTCTCCAATCCATTATCTCCCAGCAGCCACAATGATACGCTACAATATTTACCTGATATGGTCATTTCCATAAGGAAACCCCTTCAAAGGAATTCCTCAACCCCTTACTGGGATCTGTCAAGATCCTCTGTGACCAGAACCCTGAGCACTTACTCAGTCTCACCTCTGACCTGATCAATTACAATGAGCTCCAGAAACATCAGCCTTGCTAAAGCCCTGCTCCCAAAGGGTCAAGCTGCATACACGATGGCCTGCAGTCCCCTCGGCCAGGCAAATTGGGACACCCAGTCTAGAACAGGTGGCTGCTTCTCACACCAGAGGAATGGTTTCAATGTTGCATCTCACATAGGCACCCTAGTGGGACTCTTCTCTGACACTCTCCACATGGCACTGTTTATTTGCTACTATCAGATGCATATTATTACAATCTTCAACTGTCTCTTTCTTAGTTTTATCATCTCTAGGCAAGTCTCAAGAAAGAAGAATCCTGGGACCAGCACTGTGGCGTAGCAGGTAGAGCCACTGCCTGCAGTGCCAGCATGCCATGTGGGTGCCAGTTCAAGTCCCGGCTGCTCAACATCCAATACAGCTCTCTGGTATGGCCTGGGAAAGCATTAGAAGATGGCCCACGTCCTTGGGCACCTGTACCCATGTGGAAGATCTGGAAGAAGCTCCTGGATCCTGGATCCTGGATCCTGGCTTCCAACTGGCACAGCTTTGGCATTTGCTGCCATCTGGAGAGTGAACCAGTGGATGGAAGACTTTCTCTTTCTCTGTCTCTGTCTCTGTCTCTCTCTCTCCCCCGCCCTTCTCTTTCTCTCACTGCCCCATCTCTAACTCGTCCTTTAAAATAAATAAAGAAATGTTCAAAACAAAAGAGAGAGAGGAACCCCGTCTCTCCCATTCTTGATTGCACTGTCTACAGGGGCACAATACAGAATAAAACTTCCATGACTGCTTGTTTAATAAGTGAAGAATGAAACCACTGGCAAAAACAAAGTAAAAACATGCTACTTGCTGAGAAAGAGTGCATGAAAATGAATTTTGTTAGAGACAATATATTTCACAATGATCAGGATAGATGCATCATATGTACCTACCGAACGTTAGATATCTTCAGCTCATCCTTGTACAAAAAAGCCTGACGCTTTGTTTTCTTATCACCCGTTCTTAACTTTATCGGACCGTGCACCAGTAGTCTTCGAACAGGTCCATTTGAAGCACTTGCATCCTTTGAGGTGCCAGGCTCCTGAGAATCAGCATCCCTGCTCAACAGCAAACACCAAAGAGTAGCTAGTCAATGGGCACAGACTAGTTTGATGTCAATCATTAGGAGTGACACATGATAAAACTGTCATCTCAATTCCTAAGACAAGGACCTCCAACTACAGATGCCAATGGGGTTTCAGGTTTTACAGGTCTCAAAGAGCAGGTGGCACTGAGAGAGCTGGACAGGGAACACATCCAAGGGAGAACCTAGGGCAAGTATCGTCTTACAGGCGTGCAAAAGAAGACAGCCGCTCAGACCAAGAGGTGTCAGGTAAATGGAGAACTGAGAAGATAACAAGAAGGGAGCCATCACTCCCATCAAACGCTATGGAAGGTAAGGCAGGTGGTTACTGAGGACTCCTCATTGGACTTACTAACATGGAGGTCTTGGGAACCATGGACAACTGCTGGTGGAAGGATGGAAGGGATGTTTTCCAGAAAGTCTGTGGTACACAGAGGGTTCTAAAACAACCCATCCAAAAGCCTCACACCCTAATGATTGCAGCCTATGACTGTGCTATCTGCAAAAAGAGACTGTGAAGACAGAATGAATGTGATGAACCTTCAAATAGGGAGACTACATTCCCTCGTATAGGAGGCTTAAACTAACCCCCAAGAGGTCCCCAAATCAGAGATTATCATCTACATTGACTCAGGACATGGCACAGAAGGGGAAGCCAGAGAGAGTTGACGGGCAAGGGAGAATGAATCTATCATATGGGCAGGAGCTGCACAGAAACATGAGACTAGATACAGTCAGCTCCCAGGAGCAAATACCAGCCCCAGGTGACAGCTGGAGGAGGAAGGTACCTCAACTACAAGTCAGGGAATTCAGCCAATGTTCTGAATTAGCTCAGAAGCAGATCCTAGCCCAGAGCAATCTCCCAACATGTGGACCAAGCTTAGAGGGCCCTATGAAGTGGACCCAGAGAATCCCAAATAAACCTGTGCCCTACAGGTCCGTAACAAGGAATTCCTGTGGTTTTCAATCTCTCTGTTTCTGGTCATTGTTGTACCTCTATTATTTTAACAAAAAGAATGTTGCTTCCTGAGACTAGGTGCCATTGCCATAAGCATCTAAAAATTTGAATGTGGATTTGCAATCAGCAAGAAGCGAAGGCTGTAACATGTCTGAGGAGCATGAGAAAGAAAAAGCTGAAATTCTGTTGAATATGCAGTTAGCAGAAATGTGCATATGAAAGATTCTGCTAGTGTGCACTTAGCAGTATTGAGGATCAAAAGTCTGTGAGAGCATTTCAGGCATGGAAAGCCAAGACACTGTGGCAAAAATAGTCTACATGAACAATCTCTGTGAGACCCCAGTGGAAAAAAAGTGGCAATCAAAGAAGAATGTACTTCTCTCTAAAGAGAAGTTCTCTCTCTAAAGAGAGAACTTCCACTTTGCTTATGGCCTTGTCCATAGGGGAAAAAAACCGCTATAATCCAAAAGTTGTCCTTTTGAAATTTGTATTTATGAAATAAACGTTTTCTATTAAAAAAAAGCCTTCCATAGCTTAGACAGCTCATTTCAAGAGCCTCGGGTGGTCGCTGACGTCATCCATGAGAGTGTTCATTGTTAAATTAACAGCAGAAGTCACTGTGCACTGACTCCTCAATGAGTTGTACTGAGAGTTAACTGTAAAACCAGTTTTCAGTTTGTGTATGTGTATATGTGTGCTTGTGTGAAAACTGTTGACATCTTTACTTAATATAGAGTTGGTCTTCTATGTACAAAGTTGATTGAAAATGAATCTTAACGGAGAATAGAACTGGGAAGGGGAGAGTGAGGGGGACGAGGCATGGGAGTGTGGGTGGGAGGACTGATATAGTGAGAATAACTATACTCCTAAAATTGTACTTATGAAAATTTGTATTCCTTAATAGATACATTTTAAGAATAAAGAAAGAAAGTACTGAAGATTATTGAAAATTTCAGAGTTTGTTTCTAACTGGCTGTGTATGAAAGGGAGCATATATCATAAAAGAGAACATGTAATCTGGAACAATATCAATCTGCCTGGTTTTAGTGCAAGTTATAGTAAAATATCAAAAGCAATCTTCAACTGTGAAGTTCTCTATACATATCTGCTGCTAATTCATTCTAAGTAAAAGCAACAGGCATGCCTTCTGCCTTTTCAAAGGAAAATTAAATCACATGCCCCTGATATTCTAAAGCAGTTTATATCTCTAAAGAGAGTATTTCCATTCAACTACCACACTGCCCTCTGTAAAGAACACTAAGATGGACACTACAGCTGAGACTCACCAAGCTCTTAAAACATGGTTTCAGAAGAGGGAACACTAGGCAATTTTCAGCCTATCACATGTAAAACAAGATGACACAGTGATTGGTAAAGAAGTCATTGTAACATGGTCCCCTGTTAGCATGATAATTTACATAATAGGGATACATTGATTCCCACTTAGTAAAATGCTTCCCGTCTTATCTAAATTAGTGTTCAAATTTGGAGGCAAGGGGAGAGAAGTGTTAAACAACATGAAATACTGCTGGCAACATCCACAAACATTTCTTAACATCAGACAGGCTTAGATATAACTGGTTGAGTTAGGACCATGTACCAATGGGGCTCTGTGGCCATAATAGGTAAAACCAGTTAGACTGAGCAGAACATAAAACTCTTTCATAAAAAGGACAGCCTCTTTTGAGATCTTTTCAGAGAAAACTCTTTGCCATGAAGCCAAGGAAGTGTCTCCCCTGATAGTACAAAGCCTGCTCTTTTGAGCTCCGTAGCACTAAAGCAAAGAACAAAAGTAGCTTCTCATGAAACCAGCACCAAAGTCAGGAATTACTTCCTCTTTTTTTAGGGAAAACAGAACAGAACTCTTCCTGGGACGACCAGCCTGCTTAAATGATCACAAGTAGTATAGGAAAAGGCTACCTTGCGCTGGGGACTGGCGGATGACTTTCAGAAGCTCTGACATTATTTTCCATTGCTCATAATCTTTGACTCTGTCTGTACTATTCAACAGAAACTATGAACAAGTCTCTGAAGACTGTGGGTTCCGCAGTAGTCAAGATCACCCATCATTGTGATGTCAAGGTTCTAAGGCTCATGCCATAACTGACAAACTCTCAAACTGATATATTGGTTTTCTAGATTTTGGCACCATCATTCAATTCTTCAAAATTAAACTGAGATGATTGTTCCTTTGCACATAGTTGTAAGAAACAGAGATTTCAGCAAGCTTTCCTCCAGTTTGCCCAAGCGGCAATGTATTTCAAAGCTATACTGCAATAGTATTTCTTTGCATAATTTAGTATAATTATATAATATTTTATACAAAAATAATATGTTCAACATTAAAATAAATACATGATTCACCCATTTTCTGCTCTTGTAGCAAAACCCCTTAGGCTAGGTAATGTGTCAAAGAAAGAAGTTTACTTGTCTGACGGTTTTGGAGGTTGAAAATCCAAGAGCATGGGGCCCCATTGACTCAGCCTCTTTTCCTGGCTTACAGACAACCATCTTCACACTGTGTCCTTGCATGGCACAGAAAAAGCAAGAGATAAGGGCTTCAACAGGAGAACTGGGTGGGTGGGGGAAGAACTCTGACCATAGCAGTCTATTTTCATTTCTGTCATTGAACACTGACCTTTCGGCCCTAAATACCAAATGAAGAGATAGTATCGATGTGATGCTGTGTCAATTATAAGGTTATTTTAACATATCACAAACACAAAATTCTTTTATTCAATTTTCCCCCCTAAGTGTTTAAATGGGTGATCTCTCACATCACACATAAGGGTGTTAACTGTGAAATGAACAACAGGAGTCACTGAGCATTAACTTCCCATGCAGGACCTCTGTCCTCAAATTCTTGGATGATGAGAGTTAATAGGAAAACTTGTTTGCAAAGATTTACTTCATTTTAATGTATTCAGTGGAGGATGTTATCTATGTCTCATAAGCTATAGTAATGTCTAAGTGCTCACAAAGGATGCACTATTCTTGGGTTCTTCAAAGTTGATTTTCTCAAATATATATATACATACATACATACCTATATAAATTAAACCTCAAAACAAGTAAATGGGTGATGAACTATCTACACAGGAAAGAAGGTTTTGTAGCAACACTGGCAGGAGGGCTGCAACCAAACTATGTACTTTTTGAACCCCCTCTTCAGCATTCGCCATGTATAGGGTGCTGGTAAAAGGAGTTATGCTAGAAGAGTCTCAGTGTCTCCACCTGCACAACAGAGGTGATACTGCACCTCAAAGGATTGCCACAACTATAAAATGGGGTAACAGCATAGAAAATTTAGCAAGCTAACTCACATAATAATTCTTGCTTAACACCAAGGATGCTTAGAAAAGACAGGGAGACATTATTTTCCAAAATAGTGAACACTATCATGGATGTTTGTCCATGGCCAAAGAGAAAGGAGGGAGAATATGTCACGCAATCAAATCCACTGAGCAACTACAAAACGTCAAGCTTCTTGCAAGGTAGTTTATACATAGCATCCCCTTGCCTCAACATCAGCTTCTGAGGTAAAAATTATTAATTCCATTTGACAGGTGGAGAAACTGAAGCTCAGTGAAGTTGTGTGACTGGGGGCCAGATACCTAACAGTTGGTAAAGTGAGAACTGTCTAATTCCTAAACCACACAGTGTTTCCATAGCTAAGCAGTGCCCCCCACCCCCAAGACAAGGGGAAAATATCCTTGGTATTATATACATATGTATGTATATGTATTTCGCAGAATCATCTTCCTGGCATGTACCCGGGGCCTCGGTCTCTTCTGCAGCTGGATTTGGTGAGCCCTCACACCCATTCATCCTTCACCCTCACAGGGCTGCTTCTGGACCCCTCAGCCTCTATGGGCAGCTTGTTGATAACTCTCAGGCAGCCAGTTTGTATTAGTGCCCAGATATGCTTTTAGTTGCCTGTTAACTTAGGCAGCCAGCCACACCTTGGCATCAGACAGCCTGGGAATAGCAGTCAATACCAAGAAAAGGTTATAATCAATGACTCTCCAGATGTCTACTTGTGCTGGCAGTTATGAGCCCTTGGGAGAACCCTTACACTCCCCATATGTTCTGGTCTCCCTCCTGGATCCCTGTAATGATCCTTTCTCATGTTGGTCCTCTGAACACCCTCATTTTTGCCTCCACCAAGGGAAACATCCTCAGTAGCTGATATCAAGCACCTGCTCCAGTGTTCTTTGCTGCCCTCTGCTGGCAAGAATAGGAAGTCCTATTTTACCTCTCAGGACCTTGGCACAAGGCAGGTACTTCATTGAGATGAGTGAATTCTGGAACACCAAATTGGAAGTGCTGTCACAAAACTAAGTTCATAAAATGAACAATATTTGAGAACATTTTTGAACAAATCAAAACCATTGTAAAATATCTAAGTGCACCCTGAAATGCTGCTTCTAGCTGCATGTCTCCTCTCTCTTTTCATTCAAGGCAGAGTTCCAACATCACAGTGGAAAATCAGGCTCCCAATATTAATCACCATTCCCACAGTTTATAGAAATGAGCAAAAGAAATCACAAAATGGAGGATAAAGCATGTCCTACTCAGCCTTCCTAAAGAAACGAATAATGGTGATGATAATATACACATTAAATCAGATCTCCTAGTTCCCATGTCTGTCTCTCAAGTCGATCGAAACAGAGTAGAGGGGGATAGGATAATATGTTAAACACAAATTAAACACACAATTGGGCTACAAAAAATGCATAAAGGAATGAGAGAAGAAATCATGATGGAAGAAATGTAGCGATGCTATGACTATAATACCCTGGGCTCATAAACTACTCAAGGCAACGTCTCATGAAAAAGATTTTTTCAGAATACTGCCTATTGAAACAGTGCTGAGGGAGCAGGGTGTTAGTTACTCCATTCCTTATGTCCATAGAGTAGACTGGCAATTGGATACACAAATATTGTCACTTCTCCAACACATAGCATTCTATTCTTCTTGCAGCTAAGCTTGTGTGCTGATGCAGGGGACCCTCTCCTGTCACCTCACCTCTGGGAGGCAAGGGCAGATGGTAAAATAATAGGGTCTTTGGAATTGGGACTGGAGATAGGTTATGGATGTTTGAGTTTTGGCAAGCTACTTAATATTTCCGCACCTCAGTTCTTATATCTGTAAAAAGAAGACAATGACTTTCAAAGTGTTGTGATGAAGTGTGAGATAAAGCATGGAATAGGATAATTCAATCCCTGATGCCTGCCTGACCCACAAATAGCACTCCAGAAACCCTGGAAGCATTCTCTCAGTGTCTAGATAGGGTTTCTCTGTCACTCTGCTGGATGGTTCCCCCTCTGGGGCTCTCTGGGTATCAGAAGAGCTGCTTTATCACAGAGAAATACACACCTACCTCTTGGCTTCCAGCAAGTATATCCATATGTAGACAGTTTTCAAGGGTGTTTGAGATAGTATTCTTGCATGGACTTAGATTAGGGGTTGTCCAGTTTATTCTTGCAGGGTTTTGGGTACACAGATAATATTCCAAGACAACATAGATTCAGAATGGGTGTTTGGCTCAGCAGTTAAGATGCCAGCATCATCTACCACAGTGCCAGTATCAAGTCCCAGATCAACTGCCCATTCCACCTTACTACATATACTCCTTCTAGGAGGTAGGACTGCTGGCTCAAGAGCCTGGATCCCTGCCACCAATGTGGGAGACCTGAGCTGAGTTCTTTAAACCTGGCATCAGCCTGATCTACCCCCTCACTACTCCAGGAACTTGAGCAAAGAACCAGCAAATGGAAGGACTCTACTTGTTACCCTCTCTGTCTTTCAAACACAGAACATGAATGACAATTGAAAAAAAGATTTTGAGCTGGTTAAGTCCCTTTGTGGAAACAAGTTGCATAGCAAAGGGCACAAATAAACATAGATAAAAATGTATTTCATACAAATAACTGAAAATACATCGTGTTTCTCTTACTTAAAAATAGATCCAATGATAGAGGACAAAAATAGGTAACATGGTAACAAAAGTTGACTTGGGTTATCAGAAGGTCAACTCATTTTCCTACCTAGATGTTTTATTATGATCTTATTGCTAGGTCACAAGGTTTTGGCCAGACTGGAACACAATTGTCAACACTCATAGATATAAGGTAGCTTTTTCTATGTACACTTTAAAAATAGGCACCAGCAAATACTGCTGGCTTTCAATCGTGCAGAATGGAAGAATCCCTACTGTTCCAATTTTACAAAATGTAAATAAAAAATTTGAAAGAGAGAGAACAGTATCCATTCTACAGATATTCCAACATAAATGCTTATTATGGTGATAGTGAACAAAATTACTTGAGATACAATTTCACATATTTCACAGATTATTTACAAGTAATACAAAACAGAATTCCTCAAATTCCTCAAGGACTCTCTTGATCTGATGTTCATTTGAATACTTTTCTGATAGAAAATTCAGTTTCACACCAGTCACAGATCTTACCTGATGGATTCTTTAAGCAAAGAAAGATTCAGATAAAGGCTTCTGTCTTCTGTTTCCTTCCATTCTGTAGTCAATCATCTAATAGTGGAATACCTGAGGAAAGTGTAAATAGAAATCACACAATCAGACATGGGTAAATTTGCAAAGCATGTGAAGGGAATCTCCTGTGTCCTGGATACTCAATTGCTAAAAGGATGCAAAAGGTGAAAAGAAAATGGTTCAGAAACACTTTATTGGATGTGCTTGTTGGGAAGCCACAGGATGAACTTCCTTCGCTGGGGAATGAAGGAAGGGACCAGGTAAATGTCAAACTACAGCACAATTGGGATCCCATTGAGCCCACAGTTCAGCTTCCTCAGGAATGCATGACATTAAATGAAATTACTCAAAGAACCTAGAAACAACAAAGCATGTGTCTTTTTACTCAGTGTGTTAATATTCTTGAATTGAGAAATCCCCCACGTGAACTTCCTACTAGAAAAGCTGAATATCACAGTCTTAACGAGCTTGAAGAAATTCATCTTAATTTAAACCTGACAGCATTAGTCACACCTTGTTGGGAATTTAGGAGTTACAGTGTAGCATTCTACCACCATTCTGTCCTTTCATACACAAGACATGGGGAAAATATTCAACACTACAATTGAAATGAAATTGCAAATGAAAGCAGAAGTGAAAAATGTCTCTTGGGAATATGTACCCTATGATGCTAATGGTCTCTGAGCCTATATTTTAAAACAGGGTCGTGATAAGGAACAGAAGAAGCTTCACTGCATTCCAATTGTAAAGGCAGCTTCTGTTCAGCATGCATGTTTATATAGTGAGAAAATGATTAACAAGACAGGTATGGAACCCTTGTTCTACTATGAGCCTTTTTATACACTCTAAGCAAAATACTACATTTTTAAAAGCCTTCCTGCCCAAGTTTTCAGATCAAAATTCTCCCAGATAATACCTCAAAGAAATGGCAAGCTGTGGTTTAGAAAAATATGGAATTGACATAAATTTGGAGAAATCTCCAACGTGAGATGGTATGGATGAAAACAAATAATGATATTTTTCAAGAGAGCTTAAACTTGAAAGAAATCAACAACTCTCTGAGCTAGGGGAGTCTTGAATAGTGGTGCCCAAGAGTAAATTGTGATCTGTTACAAGGCTGGCAAATGACAACTACTGGGTCAAAAACAGGTCAAATACTTAACGTTACCCATGCTCATTCACTCACACAATATCGTCTCTGACAGTTTCAGGCTACAAGGTAAAGTTTCAGGCTACTCAAGGAAAGTGAAAGATAACTGAACATGTAAAGATTCTTTTTCTTGTCAGTCCTCCCCCCAAAATAGTATAACTATTTACACTGTACTAGGTATTATAATGTCATCCAGAGTTGGTCTAGAGTATGCAGGAATATATGAGCAGATGAAATGGAAGTAATATACCATTGTATGTAAGGAATGTGAATATCTTTGGAATTTAGTATCCACAGGTGAGTGGAACCGATCCTCAAGGACCAGAGAGACAACTGTACTCTCTGGCTTGGCCATGAGACATGGCAAATATGGAAACGTTGGTGAAAGGTAGTGTGAATGATTCTGAGTTAACCTTAAGAGTCCAGAGTAGCCACTAGCCCTCCAATGGCAGAATGAGACCTGTGAAATAGACCTACTCTAGCTGTCTACAAATTTGCATGAGAAACAAAATACTCATTGAGCCAGCCTGGTGCCACAGTGGGTTAAGCCACCACTTGTGATGCCCAAGTCAAAATGGTGGTACAAGTCCCAGCTGCTCTGCTTCCAATCCAGCTCCCTGCAAACGTACCTGTGAGACTGATGGATCACGCCTCAAGCTCTTGGGCTCACTGCTACCCATGTGGGAGACCCGGGGGTAGATCCATGATCCCTTTTTTCAGCCTGGCCCAGACCTAGCTGTGGCAGGCATTTGGAGGAGTGAACAGATTTTTGATATCTCTATCTATCTACCTATCTACCTACCTCTCTTTCTCTATCCCCTCCCTGTGTGCATGTATGTGTGTGTGCATGCGTATGTGCATCACTCGGACTTTCAAAAAGTAAACAGATAGAACAAAAAATACTTACTGTTGATATTCTCTGTTTGAATGCAGCAAAATCCAAATTTCACGGGTGAGTATACTCTGCTTAAGCTTTCCCATAGAGGCTGGCTTCTCAGACTGACAACACTAGGAAAAGGATCTCACTCAAAGTTCAGGTATGGTTTAAGTCTCAACTACTGATGTCGATGGGCTCAACTGCAACAGGTTTTCATTCCTCTACCTATGATAAGAAAAACTGAGTGATAGCTAATCCAGACCAGCGGCCCACCGCACTCTTAGAATGCTGCATTTTCTGTGTAGAGCAGTGTGTGGATGTCAGCCGTGACTCCTCAGCATTTGGTTTCAATGTCTTCTACATAAGGTAAGCCTCCCAGCACAGGAGGTTGAGACAAGCTTGCTTGATGTTGCAGTGGATGAGTCCACCACCACTTGTGATGCCACACTCCATATTGGAATGCTGATTTGAGATCCAGCTGCCCTTCTATCTAGCTCCTTATTAGAGAACCTAGAAAATCGATGGATTATGGTCCAAGGACTCGGGCCCCTTGCTACTTATGTGGGAAGCCCTGCTGTAGTTCTAGGATCTTGATCTGACTTGGTCCAGTACTGTCTATTGTAGATATTTGGGTAGTGAACCACTGGTTTTGAGGTATACATCTCTCTCTCTCTCTCTCTCTCTCTCTCTCTCTCTCTCTCTCTCTCCCCATCCCTCTCTCTCCTTCTGTCCTTAGTCACTCTAAATTTCAACTACATAAATAAAATAGGACATTAAAAACCCCACAAGAGTGTACAGCAACACATAGATGATATAAAGCTCTAAGAATTTGTGCTAAAGATTCTAGCTGACAGGGAATGAAGAAAATGCATGTCAACATTTAAAAATGTCATTTCACAGAATGCCTAGTGAAACACCTCATGATGTGAAAAGGCATACAGAGCTTTCATGGCCACTTTTCCTGAAATGATCAAGCTCACTAACATCAATAGCTCCCTTACTTCATAAAGATTTTCAGGGTCCACACATTTGCAATGAGAACCCAGAAGCAGCCCTAGCTCTCAGGTTTTCAGCCTTTCCTGTCATTCCTTTTGCTACCTTTCTGAACCCAGTTTGGGCTGTTTTAAAGGTTAATGGCTCAGCTCAAGCAAAACCGGTGCTACAGAAGGAGCTGGAAACAACAGACTGGTTGGCATCTCCTACTACTGAGACCAACATTTTATTCTAAGGCATTACTTTCTGGACTTCACTTCTAGATGCACTGCTATAATTAATCATATAAGTAGTAATAGTAAGATCATTGGTTTGCCAAATACAGACAGGAAAGACTGACATTAAAGTGTCATGGAGTGTTTTGGGGAAGATCTCATTATTGCCATTGTTTACCAAATTGACATATAATGTTTCAAGCAGTCTCTGCTTTCTAGAAGAATTTTTTTAACATATTTCATAAAAAGACTACCAGAATTTTTATCTCCATGTTTTACTAAAACACTATTCCTGCTTTCCTTCTGAATCCACGTTTCAAGTGTTAGAGGTACTGAACAGCCCTAGAGGTCAACTGAATGTTTCAGTCTTAACAGGGCACACTGAGGCTATTTGGAAACCTAGCTGTCTGACTGCTCCTAATCAACACTATTTCCATTTGTGTATGAGTACTTCCCTTATTAGCAAACTCCATTTGTTGGGTGATCTTTTCTAGCCCCCTGAAATCCCACTAGGTAATTCCAACAACTCTCAGGTTATGATGTTCCATAAAAGCATTCCTGTAACCATCATTAAATATTGATATATATTTGTTTAGCACTATGAGATGAAAGAATGCAAGAGATTTCCCCCTATTCTTAAAAAGCACACAATTGGATCAGAACCATAATCTTGGTTAATACCATAATTATTTGGTTATAATTATAAGATTATGGTTAAACCATAATCTTGCATAATTACAAACAGAAAAAATATGCATAATTAAATGAACCAGTTTGCTTACTGCATGATCCTCAGTCATGTATTTTCCTCTTTTCAGACCTCAAGTTCCAGAGAGGCCAGGACCTTGCTGGATTCGTCCTGGCACTTGGCACACAGCATTCTGCACATTCACAGATGCTCAACAAGTCATTTTTGATGAATGGATGAAGACTATGTGCATTTGCTTAATAAAGGTGAAGATTAAATGAGTTACATACAGAAAGACCTTAGGACAACATCTATTATTAAGACATTAATATAGTAAAATATTGGCTGGCGCCACGGCTCAATAGGCTAATCCTCCACCTGTGGCGCCGGCACCCCAGGTTCTAGTCCCACTCTGGGTGCTGGATTCTGTCCCGGTTGCCCCTCTTCCAATCCAGCTCTCTGCTGTGGCCCAGGAAGGCAGTGGAGGATGGCCCAAGTGCTTGGGCCCTGCACCCCATGGGAGACCAGCAGAAGCACCTGGCTCCTGGCTTCGGATCAGCATGGTGCATCGGGCACAGCGGACATTGGAGGGTGAACCAACAGCAAAGGAAGACCCTTCTCTCTGTCTCTCTCTCTCTCACTGTCCACTCTGCCTGTTAAAAAATTTTTTTAAATATATAAAAAAATTATAGTAAAATATTATAAAATGGATAAGATTTAGAGTAGAGATTAGAATATACATTCTAAAATTTATTTTAAAGTGACCTTGGAAAAAATAGGTGATAACAGAAAGAATACACCTTAAGACACTATTGATGAAGGCAATGTATTAAGCATGGCGTTTAAATATATAAAGACTAAAGGTATACAACAGCACTGCAATCTAACATTTGCTAAACTAAACAAAACCCAAATAACATTTTCTTATTTCAAAATAATGCATACTTTAAAACTGTTGTTAGGAGAGGAAGGGGGATGTAAATTAACACTTATCTAATCAACTGAAAGTATCTTCGGAGTTATTCAAAGACTCCTGAAGTAATTAAGAGGAATGCTCTGATTTCATAGGAAAGTATGTCTAGAATGATGCTCAACAGTATAATGTTCATAGAATCATGAACATTCTCCACCTAGGGTGACTGAGACCTTCAGAAGTTTACACAATACATTGGGAATTTCATACATTTAAATGAAGTATGAGCATCATAACAATACATGTCAACCTAGGAAAGCATCTACAATCATCCTTTATAGGTAAAAATGTGTCTGAACAATTGATTAAATGGGCCATCGAGTATACCACACGTAGGTTCCTATTTACCACTATGAATAGTTAAGTCCAAAATCCAAGGATATAGACTAAAATCAATTATGCTAAAAGTATCCTACCTATATAAATAAATGACAGACTAACTAGCCTTTCTAGCCATGATGACTCGCCAGGTGAACTCACCTCAAGCAAAGGAGCTCCTCCATCTCTCTACAGAAATGAACAGGAAATGCAAGAAGCAGCACCTGCTGCAGAGACCAATTCCTACTTCACGTGTCCAGGATGCTGTAAGATAACCACAGACTTTAGCCATGTGCAAATTGTAGTTTTGTGTGTTGGCTGCTGCACTGTCCTCTGCCAGTCTAAAGGAGACAAAGCAATGTTTACAGAGGAAAATTCATTTCTCAAATATTCACAGATCAACAAAAGAGTGGAATATTTGAGTAATTTGCTGCAAATTACAAAGAGGAGTCCTGAATGCTCACCTGCACCACACTTATTTTCATATCTCTACCACAGTGTCACTTTGATTGGTGAGCACATGAGTAATACTGATGATGAAATCTGCTGAAAGGAAATGAAGTTGACTACACTTACAGGGTAGATGGCCAAGCCAGGCTAGAGGGGAGAGTGCCTATAGCCAGAAATCACAAGAACTGGGGGGGGGGGGGGGGGAGCTTGGAGAAAAGAGTATTTGCTTGAGACAAGAATATGTTCCCTTTTCAAACATATAATATAAGGATTATCAAGATGCATATTTCTGGCTAGTCTGCTTGCACTAATCAAAATTTACTTATTGAGCATCCTCAAATATCAGTTGTTGAGCATGTCTAAATGTGCAGAATACTGTGTGCCAAGTGCCGGAATGACTGAAACAAGGTCCTGGCCTCTCTGGAGCTTGAGATCTGAAAAGAGGAACACACATGACGGAGGATCATGAGGTAAACAAACTGGTTCATTTCATTACGCATACTTTGGTTTTGTTTGTAATTATGCATCTCACCAAGTGATAGTTCTGATCCAATTGTATACTTTTTGAGAATAGAGGGAAATTTCTTGCGTTCTTTCATCTCATAGTGCTAAGCAAATAGATGAAAATATTTTTTACCTCTTTAGATATATAAAGCATAAGGGATAGAAATGAGCTAGCTATGTGAATCAAATTATTTCAGAATTTGTTTTAAAAATTTGAGCAAGGAGAGGACAATTCTTTTCCACAGGAGACTGAACATATCTTGTAAAACATACCTGAGAAAAAAATGGTACTTCATATGAATCTAATTCCAAATCATTAGGACTCGTGTGGTAATAAAAGAAAATTTAGGATAGTCTTATTCCTGCCAAACCATTCATCATCATAGTCTGATCACACTCAATATCAAAGTACCATCTTTCAAGGATCCCAACCACTTTTTTTTTTTTTTTTGACAGGCAGAGTTAGTCAGAGAGACAGACAGAAAGGTCTCCCTTTACCCTTGGTTCATCCCCCAAATGGCTGCTACGGCCAGTGCGCCACATCGATCCGAAGCCAGGAGCCAGGTGCTTCCTCCTGGTCTCCCACGTGGGTGCAGGGCCCAAGCACTTGGGCCGTCCTCCACTGCCTTCCCGGGCCACAGCAGAGAGCTGGACTGGACTGGCGCCCTGATCGGGACTAGAACCCGGGGTGCTGGTGCTGCAGGCGGAGGATTAGCTAGTGAGCCATGGCACCAGCCTGACCCCAACCACTTTTTAATATATGAGGGACTCCCACCACTTTCTGAGCCAAACACTTTGATAACTATTCCGTAACACACAGCAAGATATTCCTTTACATTGTTCAATTATCTCTACTTTTTTGAAATCTATAGGGAAAGAAAGTGGTTTTCCATCTGCAGGATCACTCTCCAAATGCCCACAGCAGCTGTGGCTACGCTTGGCCAAGTTCAGAAGCCTGGATCTCCAGCCAAGTCTCCTGGGAGGGTGGCAGAGTCCAAGTATTTGAATCAACAATGGATGCCTCTCAGAATGCGCAATAGCAGCAAACTGGATTAGAAGTAGAGGCAGAGGCAGGACTGAACACAGCTACTCTGCTATGGGATGCAGGCTTCCAAAAGGCAGCTGCACCAAAATGCCTGCCCCAAAACACCTTTTGCAGAGCTCTTCATTTCAAAGCAACACTCTTCTCGTGTCCCACATTCTATCATCAGCACATTTCCACCACGGTTATTTTGTATCTCCTTTCAAAAGCAAGAAAACTTGCCCCATACATGGTCAAGCTCTGGTTTTCAATTTCACAGTATTTGGTCTTGGGTTCCAAGACGGCGGAGTAGGGAGGGAGCCTACTGTTCTAGCCCAGGAGAAGATAGCTTTAAAAAAAGTGGAGAGATTGCCTCAGTTTGCACCCACACAGAAACACAAAGTGTAAAAATACTGTGTCAGTGCTAGTTATAGCATTACTTCACATTGGACAACACACTAAGGACAGATCCCACATGGGATGTAAGTACACAGTGACTCCTGATGTTGATTTAACAATTTAACACTCTTGTTTATGGCATCAGCAATCTCCCTAGGCTCTAGTCATGGGTTGCCAACGCTATGGAAGCCTTTAGGGTTCGCCGTCTTTGATCTTATTCCGATAGGGTCATAGTAAAAGTGGAAGTTCTCTCCTCCCTTCAGAGAAAGGTACCTCCTACCTTGATGGCCCCGTTCTTTCCACTGGGATCTCAATCGCTGCAAACTGAGGAAATCTTTACATAGTATATACTGAATCGATCTTCTGTATATAAAGAAAACTGGAAATGGAAAAAAAAACATGGTTTTAAATTGGAAATTGCATAGAAAATTAATCAATTTTTTAAAAAATATCATGTAGGATCTCTGTCATTAATGTGCTGTACACTGTGATTTAATACTATAACTAGTACTCCAACAATATTTTTCACTTTGTGTTGCTATATGGGGGCAAACTGTTGAAATCTTTACTTAATATATACTAAACTGATCTTCTGTATATAAAGAGAATTGAAAATGAATCTTGATGTGAATGGAAGGGGAGGGTTGCGGGTGGGAGGGAAGTTCTGGGGGGGAAACCATTATAATCTATAGCTGTGCTTTGGAGATTTATATTCATTAAATAAAAGCTTTAAAATAAAAAAAAGTGGAGAGAGCATAGTCTCAGAAAAGAGTTAGGGAGAAAGCAGCAAAGGAAACGCTACCAAAATTAAAGGGACATGGTGGACATACATAGAGGGTGTGGGTGCCCAGGCTCAGGACTCCAGCAGCAGAGCCTACACACCAGCATTGGAAAGGGGTGTGGGAGTGAGACCAGACTGCAGAAGCCCAAGCCACTGGCAAAAAAAGCAAGAACCTAGAGGGAACCCAGCTTGGAACCCCATGGGGGATAGTGTACCGGCTAAACTAGAGGAGGGAAATTAAAAAAGGACAATCATTATACAATGGCATCCTGTAACAAGCCGATAGAGCAGGCACCATTTTAGACATGTAACAGCTGTGCCAGCTCGTGTCCGTGCCCAGCAACAACCAAATGGAGACCCTGACTGGTGGGGAGAACTAACAAGGGGATAGGAGCCTGTGACTATGTGAGGCTTCTCTACTGGGACTGTGAAAAAAACTGAGGGAGTGTGGGAGGGAGCACGGCTGGGACTCTGGACACTCACACTGGGAGACTCCACACGCTCAGGGCTTCCTGGTTACCTGGAGAGAGACATCGCTGGGGAATCTGAGCTTACACTGAGGACTGCACAGATCCTTTGTGTGCTCCTTGGGACAGAGTGGATGAATATTATAGCCACTGGGGCTAGCACTAAGGCACTGGTCTCCATTAAGGAAAGGAGCTCGGCTGAGCAGAATAACTTTCCCTTCTGATAAAAAAGAGAGCGAGATTTATCATGCCAAACCTGGGCGTGTCAACATAGGCATGCCCTTAACCCTGGAGAACTGAACAGAGCTCTCTGACCACATCCACTACAAGCCTCTAGAGATTCAAAAGCAGACATTCCACTTATCTACACAGTCACAGTACAAATATAAAACCCACCAGAGTAAAAAAAAATAAAAGTACAATGAGTATCTCCACAAATGCCAAACAACAAATGCAGCAATTCAAGAAACAAGAAGGAAGAAGACAACATGAAGTCCCCAAAAGAACACAATGCTTCCATGCTAGATTGTGAAGATGATGAGATGGAAGAAATGCAAGAAATGGAGCTCAAAAAATTGATCATAAGATTACACAGAAATAATCAGAAGCAAATGCACAAACTACTGAAATCCAAACAGCATATGAAAGGAAATTTCTCCCATGAAATTGAGATCATAAGGAGAAATCCAAATGAAATGAAGAATTCAACAGAACAAATACAAAAATGCAACCGAGAGCCTTAACAATAGAATTGGTGAAGCAGAAGAAAGACTATAGGACTTGGAAGACAAAGCACAGGAAAGAATACAGTCAAACCAAAGATAAGAAGAGGAAATTAGAAGCCTAAAAAACACAGCTGGAAATCTACAGGATACTATAAACACACACACACACACACACACACACACACAACATTCGGGTTCTAGGAGTTCCTGAAGGCATGGAGAGAGAGAAAGGATTAGAAAGCCTTTTTAGTGAAATATTAACAGAAAACCTCCCTAGTTTGGAGAGATAAAAGGACATCAAAGTACGGGGAACACACAGGAAACCTAATAGACATGGCCAGAAAATATCCTCACCACAGCACATGGTAATCAAACTCACCACAGTAAAACCTAAAGAGAAGATTCTAAAATGTGCATGAGAGAAACGCCAGATTACTTTCAGAGAATCTCCAGTTAGACTCACAGCAGACATCTCATCAGAAACCCTACAAGCTGGGAGAGAATGGTGAGACATAGTCCAAGTCTTAAGAGAAAAAAAACTGTCACCCCAGAATATTATACCCTGCAAAGATCTCATTTACGAGTGAAAATGAAATAAAGACCTTCCCTAACAAAGAGAAATTAAAACAATCTGTTGCCACCTGTCCAGCCCAACAAAAAATGCTTAAGGATGAGTCACACACAGAAACACTGTCATCACTATGAAAGAAGGTGAAGGAAGAATATGAATCAGTGAAAGTTCAAAGAAAATTCAGACTAAAAAATGGGAATATTTTTGGAAAAATGGCAGGAAAAAGTGATTACTGATCAATAGTCACCTTGAATGTAAATGGCCTCAACTCCCCCATTAAAAGGCACAGACTGGCTGAATGGATTTAAAAAACATCTATTTGCTGCCTACAGGAATCACATCTCATCAAGAAAGACGCATGCAGACTGAAAGTGTAAGGGTGGAAAAAGATATGCCATGCCAACAGAAACCAAAAGGAGTTGGTGTGGCCATTCTAATATTAGACAAAATAGACTTTAACACAAAAACTGTTAAAAGAGACAAAGGATAGGCCTGGTGCTGTGGCACAGTGGGTTAACACCCTGGTCTGAAGTGCCAGCATCCCATATGGGCACTGGTTTGAGACCTCGCTGCTCCACTTCCAATCCAGCTCTCTGCTATGGCCTGGGAAAGCAGTAGAAAGGTGGCCCAAGTCCATCAGCGCAGCTCCAGTCATTGTAGCCAACTGGGGAGTGAACCAGCAGATGGAAGACTGATCGATCGACCGATCTCTCTCTCTCTCTCTCTCTGCCTCTGCCTCTCCTCTCTCTATGTAACTCTTTCAAATGAATCAATCTTTTTTTTTCTTTTTAAAAACTTTTATTTTTATTTATTTATTTTTTTTTGGTACAGGCAGAATGGACAGTGAGAGAGAGAGACAGAGAGAAAGGTCTTCCTTTGCCGTTGGTTCACCCTCCAATGGCCACTGCGGCCAGTGCACCGCACTCATCTGAAGCCAAGAGCCAGGTGCTTCTGCTGGTCTCCCATGGGGTGCAGGGCCCAAGCACTTGGGCCATCCTCCACTGCACTCCCTGGCCACAGCAGAGAGCTGGACTGGAAAAAGGGCAACCAGGACAGAATCCAGCACCCCAACCTGGACTAGAACCCGGTGTGCCGGTGCCGCAAGGCGAGGGATTAGCCTATTGAGCCGGAGCGCCGGCTAAAAACTTTTATTTTTAAATATAAATTCTGAAAGTACAACTTTTGGATTATAACGGCTTTCCCCCCCATAACCTTCCTCCCATCTGCAACCATTCCATTGCCCACTCCCTCTCCTATCCCATTCTTCATCAAGATTCATTTTCAATTATTTTTATATACAGAAGGTTAACTTGGTATATACTAAGATTTCAACAGTTTGTACCCCCACATATACACAATGTATAAAGTACTGTTTGAAGACTAGTTTTACTGCTAATTTGCATAGTATAACATATTAGGGACAGAGGTCCTACATGGGGAGCAAGTGTACAGTGACTCCTGTTGTTGATATAACAATTGACACTCTTATTTATGACACTAGCCTTGTTTATGTGGTCCCTTTGACAATCCTAACTTTTTGATCAATTATGAACTGAAACTGATCACTTTGACTAGTAAGATGGCATTGGTACATACCACCTTGATGGGACTGATTTGGAATCCCATGGAACATTTCTAGCTCTACCATTGGGGTAAGTCCGAGAGAGCATGTGCCAAACTATACATCTCTTCCCTCTCTTATTCCCACTCTTATATTTAACAGGGATCACTTTTCAGTTAAATTTAAACACCTAAGAATATTTGTGTGTAAACGAAAGAGTTCAACCAATAGTATTAAGTATAAAAAAAATACTAAATGGAATAAAACAGTAAGTTTTTCCTTTACAGTCAGGACAAGTGCTGATCAAGTCATTGTTTCTCATAGTGTCTATTTCACTTCTACAGATTTCCCTTTTTTTTTTTAAAGGCAGAGTGGACAGTGAGAGAGAGAGGGACAGAGAGAAAGATCTTCCTTTGCCGTTGGTTCACCCTCCAATGGCCGCCGTGGCCCACGTGCTGCAGCCGGCACACCACACTGATCTGAAGGCAGAAGCCAGGTGCTTCTCCTGGTCTCCCATCCGGGTGCAGGGCCCAAGCACCTGGGCCATCCTCCACTGCATTCCCGGGCCACAGCAGAGAGCTGGACTGGAAGAGGGGCAACCGGGACAGAATCTGGCACCCAGACCGGGACTAGAACCTGGTGTGCTGGCACTGCTAGGCGGAGGATTAGCCTACTGAGCAGTGGTGCCAGTCTCAGATTTCCTTTTAGATGCTAATTTAGTTGTCACTGATCAGGGAGAACATATGATATTTGGTTCCTTTGGGACTGGCTTATTTCACTAAGTATGGTGTTTTTCAGATTTCTCCATTTTGTTTCAAATGACCGAATTTCTTTCTTTCTTTTTTTTTTTTACTGCTGTATAGGATTCTTTTTTTGTGTTTGTTTGTTTGACAGGCAGAGTGGATAGTGAGAGAGAGAGAGAAAGGTCTTCCTTTTTGCCGTTGGTTCACTCTCCAATGGCTGCTGCGGCCGGCGCATCTCGCTGATCCAAAGGCAGGAGCCTGTGCTTCTCCTGGTCTCCCACGCGGGTGCAGGGCCCAAGGCCATAGCAGAGAGCTGGCCTGGAAGGGGGGCAACCAGGATAGAATCTGGCGCCCCAACTGGGACTAGAACCTGGTGTGCCGGCGCCGCAAGGTGGAAGATTAGCCTGTTAAGCCACGGCACCGGCTGCTATATAGGATTCTATAGAGTACATATTCCATATTTCTTTAGCCAGTCTACTGTTGAAGGGCATTTAGGTTGATTCCATGTTTTAGCTATTGTGAATTGAGCTACAATAAACATTTAAGTGCAGACAGCTCTTTTATCGAATAAAAAACTCTTTAAGAGAGAAAGAGAGAGAGAGGGCACTATGTAATGATTAAGGGATCAATTCAACAGGAACATGTAACTACTATAAACATATATGCACCTAATCACAGGGCAACTGGCTATTTAAAAGAAATGTTAAAGGATTTAAAGGGAGACTTAGACTCCAATGCAATAGTAATGGGGAACTTCACTTCTCTGCTTTTAGCAATGGACAGATCAACCAGAAAGAACATCAACAAGAGAACAGCAGATTTAATCGATGCTATACACCAAATGGACTGAACAGAGATCTATAACACTTTTCATCCTACAGTCACAGAATACACATTCTTCTCAGCAGTGCATGAAACTTTCTCTAGGACTGCCCACATATGAGGCTATAAAGGAAGTTTTAGCAAATTCAAAAAAAAATCAAAATCATACCATGCATCTTCTAAGACCACAACGGAATGAAGCTGGAAATCAGCAACTCAGGAATCTCTAGAGCATATGCAAACATGGAGACTGAACAACATGCTCCTGAATGAACAGTGGGTCAAACAAGAAGTCAACAGAAGAATCAAAAAATTTCTGGAAACAAATGAAGACAACATAACATATCAAAACTTATGGGATACAGCAAAGCAGTGTTAAAAACAACATTTAGAGCAATAGCTGCCGACATCACAAAACTGGAAAAGCACCAAATAAATGAGCTATGTACATCTCAAGGATCTGGAAAAACAGTAAACCAAACCCAAAACTAGTAGGAAAAAAGAAAAAAAATAGAGGAGAAATCAACAAAATTGAATTAAAAAATATAAAAGATAAGCAAAATGAAGAGCTACTTTTTAAAAAAAATAAACAAAATTGACACACCATTGCCCAACTCACCAAAAAAAAAAAAAAAAGACCCAACTCAATAAAATTAGAGATGAAAAAAGAAATGTACAACACACACCACAGAAATAAAACCAAATCATCAGAAATGACTACACAGAGCTGTATCCCAACAAACTGGGAAATGTAGAAGAAATTCCTAGACACATATAAGCTACCTAAATTGAGGCATGAAGACATAGAAAACTTAAACAGACTCATAACCAAGACAGAAATTGAATCATTAATAAAGGCCCTCCCCACAAAGAAAAGCCCAGGACTGGATGGCTGCACTGCTGAATTCTACCAGACATTTAAAGAAGAATTAACTGCAATTCTTCTTAAGCTATTTGAAACAGTTGAGAGGGAATCCTTCCAAATTCATTCTACAAAACCAGCACCACCTTAATTCCTAAACCTGAAAAAGATGCAACAGAGAAAGAGAATTACAGGCCAATTTCCCTGAAAAACATACATGCAAAAATCCTCAACAAATTCTAGCCAATTGAATCCAACATCAGAAAGATCACTCACCCAGACCAACTGGGATTTATCCCTGGTATGCAGGGATAGCTTAACATTCACAAATCAATCCATGTGACACATCACATTCGAAAAATGCTGACAAAAACCGTATGATTATCTCAATAGATGCAGAGAAAGCATCTGATACAATACAACAGCCATTCATGATGAAAACTCTAAGCAAATCGGGCAAAACTTGGAAGCATTCCCACTGAGATCCAGTACCAGACAGGGATGGCCACTCTCACCACTGCTACTCAATATAGTCCTGGAAGTTTCAGCCAGAGCCTTAAGGCAAGAAAAAGAAATCAAATGGATACCAATTAGGAAAGAGGAAGTCAAAATTCCCTAGCTACAGATGACATGAT
The DNA here is from genome assembly GCF_033115175.1 of Lepus europaeus. NCBI lineage: Eukaryota > Metazoa > Chordata > Mammalia > Lagomorpha > Leporidae > Lepus > Lepus europaeus. Next base: position 176,291,207 of record NC_084828.1, read on the forward strand.
TCTATATGTAGGGGATTCAAAAAAATGCCACTAAGACTCTACTGGAACTTATAGGAGAGGTTGGTAAAGTAGCAGGATATAAATTCAACACACAAAAATCAACAGCCTCTGTATAAACAAACAATGCCAGCTGAGAAAGAACTTCTAAGATTGAACCCACTCACAAAAGTTATAAAAAGTAAAATACTTTGGAATAAATATAACCAAGGATGTCACAGATCTCTCCAATGAGAATAACAAAACATTACAGAAAGAAATAGAAGAAGATATCAAAAAATGGAAAAACCTTCCATGTTCATGCTTTGGTAGAGTCAATATCATCAAAATGTCCATTCTTCTGAAATCCATTTACAGATTCAATGCAAGACTGATCAAAACACCAAAGACATTCTTCTCAGATCTAGAAAAATGATGCTGAAATGCATATGAAGACGCAGGAGACCTCGAATAGCTCAAGTCAGCTTATACAACAAAAATAAAGCCTGAGGCATCACGGTACCAGTTTTCCAGACATACTCCAAGGCAGTTATAATCAAAACAGTCTGGTACTGGTACAAAAACAGATGGATAGAACAATGGAACAGACAGACTAGACACACCAGAAATCAATCTACACATCTACAACCAATTTATCTTTGATCAAGGAGCTAAAAATCCAATCTCAGGAGCAAGGACAGTCTCTTCCTGAAATGGTGCTGGAAAAACTGGACTTCCATACGCAGAAGTATGAAGCAAGGCCCCTACCTTATCCCCTCACACAAAAATCCACTCAACATGGATTGGAGACATAAATCTATGACCCAACACCATCAAATTATTAGAGAACATTGGAAAAACCTTGCAAGACATTGGCACAAGCAAAGAGTTCTTGGAAAATACCCCAGAGGTGCATGCAGCCAAAGCCAAAATTAAAAATGAGATTACTTCAAATTGAGAACTTTCTGTATGGCAAAAGAAACAGGAAAGTGTAGAGGTAACCAAAAGAATGGGAGAAATTATTTGCAAACTATATAACTAAGAAGGATTAATAACCAGAATCTACAAAGAGATCAAGAAACTCCCTAACAACAAAAAACAACCCAGTTAAGAGATGGGCCAAGGACTTAAACATTTTTCAAAACAGGAAATCCAAATGGCCGACACATGAAAAAATGTTTAGGATCACTAACCATCAGGGAACTGCAAATCAAAACCACAATGAGGTTTCGCCTCACCCCGGTTAGAATGGCTCACATACAGAAATCAGCAAACAGCAAATGCTGGTGACGATGTGGGGGAAAAGGTACCCTAATCCACTGTTGGTGGGAATGCAAACTGGTAAAACCACTTTAGAAGACACTTTGGAGAAACCTCAGAAGTCTGAATATTTTCCTACCATATGACCCAGCCATCCCACTCCTTCTAAGTTACCAAAGAGAAATGAAATCATCAAACAAAAGAGCTATCTGTATCTCCATGTTTATTGCAGCTCAACTCACAATAGCTAAGACATGGAATTAACCTAAATGCCAATCCATGGAAAACTGTATAGAGAAATTATGGGATATGTAATCTATGGAATACTACATTGCGGTAAAAAAAAAAAAATCCCATCGTTTGAAACAAAATGGAGGAATCTTGAAAACACCATACTTAGTGAAATAAGCCAGTCCCAAAGGGACAAATATCACTTTCTCCCTGATCTGTGACAACTAACAGAACACCTAAAAGGAAACTTCTAGAAGTGAAATTGACACAAAGAGAAGCAATGACTTGAATAGCCCTTGTCTTGACTGTCGAGAAACAGTTTATGATTTTATTGTTTTTCACTATGCTCTTTTTCTACTTAATGCCATTGGTTGAGCTCTTTACTTAACATTGAATTAATCATAGTTGTTTAAATCCATTTGAAAATAGATCCCAGTTAAAAAAAAATAAGAAATGGAATAAGAAAGAGAAGAGATGTACAGTTCAGCAAAAAGTTCCCATGGACTTACCCCTAAGGGTAAAGCTAAAAACTTGCCATGGGACTCCAAATCACATGAAGCTGGGTGGTACTAATGCCATCTTACTAATCAAAGTGATCATATTAAGTGTGTAACTTATCATATAGATAGGATGAAGTGTCAAAGGAATCACATAAATAAGACCAAGTGTCTGCAAATGACAATAGAGAGAATTAAAAAGGAGAGAATGATCCAACATGGAAAGCAGTCCAGACAGCAGACTCATATAACGACAATTGCCCTAAACAGCACTCTGACCACAGAATCAGCTCTTAAGGCATTTGGATCTGACTGAAAGGCCCATGAGAGCATTTCAGGCATGGAAAGCCAAGATACTGTGGCAAAAAAATGATCACCATGAAGGACGTCTGTGAGTGAGATTTGCGGGTAAAGAAGAGGCCATCAAAGAAGGATGAGCTTTTCTTTGAAGGGAGAACCTCCACTTTGCTTGTGGGCTTGTCTAAATAGTGACAGAGTTCGTGGACTCAAAATACTTCCATAGCCTTGGCAGCTCATGTTAAGAGTCTCAGGCAATTACTGATGTCATAAATAAGAGTGTCAACTGTTAAATCAACATTACAGGAGTCACTGTGCACTTACTCCCCATGTAGGACCCCTGTCCTTAACAAGTTCTACTATGAGAATTAACTGTAGAACTTGTCTTCAAACAGTACATTATACTTTGTGTGTGTGTGCAAGGGTGTAAACTGTTGAAATCTTTACTTAATACAGAGTTGGGCTTCTGTATATAAAGAGAAGTAAAAATGAATATTAATGAAGAATGGCATGGGTGAGGGAGCAGGAGGTGGGATGAGACTGGGGGGTGGGAGGGTGAGTATGGGGGCAAGAACTGCTATATTCCTAAAGATGTACCTATGAAATTTGTATTCATTAAACAAAATCTTTCTTAAAAAATTCACAGTATTCATACCACACAAAACACTGGATGATGGGTGCATTATGAACACCCTGATGCTAAAGTGCACCGGAGATGGTCATTTATGCAATCATCCCACTAAAAATATAAATTATAATTGTGACAGCTGCTATGAAAGGGGAACTGGGCCTGGCTTTGTGGTATAGGGAGTTAAGCTTCAACTTGCAGCACTGGCACCCCATATGAGTGCTGGTTCGAGTAGCAGTTGTTCCACTTCTGATCCAGCTCCTTCCTAATGTGCCTTGGAAAGCAGAAGAGAATGGCCCAGGTTTTTTGGCCCCTATGCCCACCATGTGGGAGACCAGGAAGAAACATTACTATGCTCCTAAGCCTGCATATATATTAAATACGTGACATTCGTTCACTTAACATTTTTATTAGATTTCATTTAAGGTAAACAAAATTCATGTATTTCACACGTACAAATTTAGGAACATAGTGATACCTCCCACCCTACCCTTCTTCCCATCCACTCTCCCACCCTTTCTCCTCCTTCCTCTATTATTCCCAAGAATTGTATCTATGAACTATACTGAATCTGTTAAGACTAACTGAAAATAAAATAAAACCCTTAAAATAAAAAAATGAAAGGTCAGCTGAATCACAAGAAGGATTTCAAAAACAAAAAGGGGACCCAGCTTATAAACAAAAAAACTACAAGGGCTGCTCTGTGGTTTAGTGATGATTTGTTTTCCTTCTTTGACGTTCAGATTCCTAGTTAAACCTAATTTTATTTTCCTGAGGTAAAAATACTTTTTTTTAATTTCTGGAGCACCTAGTGTGTGCACCATGGTATTATACTTTAAATTACTTCCACCTTAAAAAAAAACTTAAAAATAATTCTACAGATGAGACATCTGAAATTCAGAGAGATAGAGAATCTCCCCTGAGTCCTATGCTATTTATCATCTCAAGGATCTGGGGAGTGTAAATAGAAGTCAGAGGAGAGAAAGACAGGTGCCCGCCCGAAGGATTCCAGAATCCAGGTGCAGAGGGGCAGTCTCCAGCATCCAAGGAAGTCCATTGACAGGCTTTTTTCTGGCCTGCCTTCACTGGGGTGCAAAGAGTGAGACATTTCCACTTTCCATGCCACTTCTGCCTATGGGCTCCGAGAAACAGAGTACTAACAATTTGTAAAAACATGCCTGCAGAAACTATCATTTTTGCTGCATTAGAAAATTTAATGTAACCCCACCAGCGCTGGCCAGCTGCGCCTGCTGCCCTCCCCCAGCTCTCCTGTGTGGATAGTTATGATCCAGTGGCCCCCGCCTCCTGCAACACACACACACCATGGTGAAGTGACCCTTCAGCTTCAACTGCCCTGGTCCCCAGGCGACCCATCACAATCTGTCAAACCGAGGGCCAGGCAACTTGGGCCAGGACATCTGTCACAGGCCTTGAAGTGAGGTCCAGTGGTGGCAGGCCACTGGGCCAGGTCTGCAGGACCTGGGCACCCTGTTGGGGCCTGCCCATGGCAGGGATGCACAGGGAAAAGGGGCACATTCCTGCTGGCTGCTCTCCCCTCGCTCACTGGCCGGTGGGTCAAGGCCCAACTGCCTGGCATCCCTGGGCAGGCTCTGGCACCCACAGCGCGGGGACTCTCTGCCCTCAGATAAGGAGTGGGGTAGGGTTTCCTCAGTGCATGCTCCTCGAAAATCCGAAGGGGCAGCAATCACAAGTAGCCATCCGTTCCCAGCTCGGCTGCTCAGGGGGAGCTCCAGGCGCTTGACAGGGGCACCCACGAGTACCAGGTGCGCGAATGGTCACCGCGATGCCCGGGTTGCACCCTGGGAGACTGTCCAGCAATCCTCTTCTGAAGCAGCCAAGCTCAGGTTTCTGCAGCTCCTGTTCCGCAGTAGGTGGGCCCCAGGCTGACTCAGTCTCTCAGACCTGGGGCTGGCTCTGAAGGCAAGGCCAGGAAGATGCCTCCTCTCCATGGGGGAAGCTTAGTGAGAGGGTCCCAGATGCTGCAGCAGCTGCCTTTGGAGCTGCGCCAGCCCCACCCATGGATGGCTCCGGTGCCTGGACTGCTGCTGGGTGAGCCAGGAGGCATGGGAGCCTCACCAGAGACATCTGAGCAAAGCCTTGGAAGTGGCCCAGCAGTGGTCAGGGCATTTCCTTCGCCAGTGCCATGCTTCTGGGCGTTTAAATTGCAAATCCCTAGAGGACTCTGCCTTGGGAGTCACCCAACAGGACTGGCGATTCTGACTTCACTACGCCCTTGCCGAAAGAAAGCGAGTATGGTAAAAGGCTACTTTCTATTTGAATTGGGCTGTCTCACACACATTAGCTAAAATGAAGTAAGATACCATTTGCTTAGCAAAGTGAATATTTTTCTTGTTCTGATTGTTAACTCTCAGCCCTATAAAAATAGAAATAAATCTAAAGCCTGATGTTATATGAGAAATGCCTAAACACTATTTTTACAATAGTACCAAAGAAAATATATCATGGTATTCATATAATTTTATGACATAAAAGTAAAAAGCAAAAAGTGAAATAAAATTTTGCAATGTTTCTATTCAGACAAATGGAATACAGTTAGAATATGTAGATTTTTGAATGATGAACTAAATGTAAAGGCAGAATTTAGATTACTTGGAGAAGGAAATGAAATGTAAGTAAATCAAAAGATGGTCTTTTGTTACTTCTTAGAACCAGATTTCTGATGGGAACAGGAAAGCAGAGGTCTTCAGGGCCCAGATTCGAGAACCCCATGCTGTTTGCTAATGACAAAACAACACATTCACATGGAATTCTTCCCTTCCTGGAACCCAACCAAGAGGGATGAAAGCAGAGTTGACTCCTCTTCACTCCAAACCAATCTATGCTCTCCCTCCCCATTTTGGAAGAACTGACCACTGCAGAGAAGCTGAGCAGCCTCTGCTTTCACTTTTCCTATCTAGCTGGGTATTTGCATATGATTGAGACTGGTCAGTCTGAGGCAGAGAATCCTAAGTGGGAAGCAGGAACATAGAGGAGATCATCAAATATCAGGTGAACATGGCAGAAAAACAGATCTAGGTGAAAACTCCTTGGATGTATAGTGCCTTGTGCTGGTGAAAACCAAAGTGCTAACATCAGTATTCAGTACTCGGTGTAAGCATTCCTGCCACTCTTGATCAGACACATCCTGTGGCATGATTTAAACCCAGTACCGACTTTTGAACATCCTTCTGTACATTTCTGTGTTCCTAGTCTCATTTACTATCCCATCCATTAATGCAGGCAGCCACTCCCCACTTTTCGACTCCATTACGTTTCTTAAGTCATTGTTGATCAGTGTCTATTGTTTGTAAGACAACACTCTGATAGAAGCCATCTCAGTTCAGTAAATAAAACTTAAGCTAGCAATGAATTTGATTTTATGGTTGCTTCTGTGAGATAATTCTTTCAATTACAGTTAACAAGATTTAAGCCTAAGTCAGGAAAATGGTTGAGAAGAATCATATTGTGCAATGTAGTGAGGACCAAGGTCAGATGTTAGAAATATCAATCACAGAGTTTTCACCATTGAGGGAATTTTTAATTGAATAGAACAGCCAGTTGATATGAGTAAGAGGTTCAGCTAAATACTAAACTAAGGAAATAAATACATAACATTGGCCTGAGAAGGCAGTGCAGCATGGTACAAATAACAGGAATGCTGTTGATCAACAAATCATAAAGACTCTCTACTCCCTTGGTGTATGAAGTTGTGCAAATTATTTAACCTCCATTAGAGGGGAAGAGACAGCTATCTAGAAGTGCTGTGCAGAAATTAATTGTACTTAGTTGGCTTCCAATGTAATTTCTCAACTATGATTTTATGTATTCCTTCACGAGATAAAAAATTAGCACAGAAAAAAACATAGCAAAGGAAATGTTACATTAAGTTAAAACAGAACAGTTAAGTTAAAACTCCTGATGATGAAACCTGGGTTATAATATTTTTGCAGTCTATGCAAGCAGTGTTGAAAACAACCCATGCAACACAAATCAAGATATTCTTAAGAAATTCTCTCCTTTTTTATTGTCTTGTTTGTCCATTCATCGTCAGAGTTGGTAGGCTTATTTATAGACAAAGATATCAGAGATACGATCAATCTCTTTTACATCAGGAGCAACAACTAGTACTGATCAGCTCAGACTTTCTGCCTTATGGCGTTTTTTAGATCTCAGTGCAAAGAAAGGCATAACCAGATCAGTGCATAGTGGCCCCAAGAAGTTCACAAGACTGCATCTGGGGAGGCCATTATGAATAGAGACATAAAAATATTGAGCAAAGTGTTTAGAAATTCATTTGGTTAATATGTAAAACTGAAAATACATCATGAAAAGGAGTTTTTTACATTTCAGGAATGTAAGATTGGTATAACATTCAGAACGTATACCATTTATATCTTGTATACTATATATAAATAGTTATGTACAATATACATTATGCAATGTACATTACAGAATAAAGGGAAGAAGCATATGATGACCTCAATAAATACAGAAGTAATGTGAGACAAAACTCAGTATATATTCAAGACAAACTGTCTCTCATACAATTAAAATTAAAAAGGAAGTTTTTCATGATAATGAGCATTTTGATCACCTACGCAGGACTTTATAACAAGAGATAAGTGACTACTGACTACTTTCTCCCTAAGACTTGGGAGTCAGGAATGCCCACTGTCATCACTACGCAACAGTTTTCTGGGTGTCCCAGCAACCGAAAAATGGAGTTCAAAGCATGCTCATTGTAAAGAATGACATAAAATGCTTTCTTTTCACAGAGAACAAGGCTTTATAGTTGGTATAATATCTGAAGAATACTAGAAAATCTAGTAGAAAAAGATCAATTACATTTCCATGTGCTGACAAAAAACCAGAAAGTCAAATTAAAATATCCTTTATGATAGTATATAAAGGACAAATTATTTTAAAGTAAATTCAACACAATATATGCAAACCTAGAATATTACCAATTATGAAACATTTCTGACAATAATTAAATACCACCTAAAATTTGTATACACAGATAGATATCATGCATTCAAGGAAGGGATAGCATCAAATTCTTGGTCCTTCCCAGATACATATATTTACATGATCTCAATCAAAACTTATAAACATTACAAAAGTTTTTGTTTCATTCTGATTAACTTTGACACACTTGATTCTAAACTTAGTATGGGACTACAAAGACACAGGGCAGCCATAATGAAATTCAACAAAGCAAAGTTATAGGATTTATATATACTCCAACATATTTCATGGCCTACTATAAAGATATCTAATGTGTGGGTTTTTTATGAGAATTTAAATGAGAATATATTTATAGATCAAACTGAGCCTTTCAGAGAGTCTAGATATACACTGGTCACCTCCATTAAGTCTCATGTTCTCCATCTAGACTATAGAAAATCCTTTCACAACTCACATTAATTGATTCTTGACAGTACAGTCATGGACAGAGTAGTCATTTTACTGGATGATGATGGAATGATTGGTTGTCTAAATAGGAACTTTAAGTGCTGGTGCTGTGGCATAGCAGGTAAAGCTGCCGCCTGCAGTGCCAGCATCCCATATGGCCACTGGTTCAAGTTCAGGTTGTTCTACTTCCAATCAAGCTCTCTGCTGTGGCCTGGGAAAGCAGTAGAAGATGGCCCAAATCTTTGGGCCCCTGCACCCACAAGGGAGACCTGGAAGAGGCTCCTGGCTCCTGGCTTCAGATCGGCACAGCTCCGGCAGTTGCGGTCAACTGGGGAATGAACCAGTGGATGGAAGACCATAAATCTCTCTCTCGCTCTCGCTCTCTCTCTCTCTCTCTGCCTCTCCTTCTTGTTCTGTGTAACTCCGACTTTCAAATAAATAAATAAATTTTTAAAAATAAATAAAAATAAATCAACCAAGGAACTAGCAAAATTCTGGAACACATTTTTAGTTTCTTTTGTCAGGATGCTTGTACTCATGGCTTTAGAAAAATCGTGATGAAATTTATATGAGATTTTTTTTTTTAAATTTACAGGAGCCACGTGCTTATCCTGATCTCCCTTGGGGTGCAGGGCCCAAGCACTTGGGCCATCCTCCACTGCACTCCCGGGCCACAGAAGAGAGCTGGCCTGGAAGAGGGGCAACTGGGACAGAATCCGGTGCCCCGACCGGGACTAGAACCCGGTGTGCCGCGCAAGGCGGAGGATTAGCCTATTGAGCCGCGGCACTGGCCTATATGAGATCTTATTCATTTGATTTAAATTTCCAATTTATGAATTTTTAATGGCTCAGTTTGAAATATATGAAAAAACATTTATTGAATGAATACAAAACTAGACCATGCCATACAGAAGGAATTTCACATTGTTATATCTATACAGAAAGGTTTACTGTCATTGGAAGTTTTTTTTTTTTTTTTTTGAAGATTTTTTTAGTTAATTGAGAGAGTTATAGACAAAGAGTGGGAAAGACAGAGAGAAAGGTTTTAAATCCATTGTTTCCCTCCCCAAATGGCCACAACATCCAAAGGTGGGCCGAATTGAATCCAGGATCCAGGAGCTTCCTCCGGGTCTCCCACATGGGTGCAGGGGCTCAAGCACTTGGGCCATCTTCTACTGCTTTCCCAGGCCATAGCAGAGAGCTCGATTGGAATAGGAGTAGGAAGGACATGCACTGGTACCCATATAGGATGTCAGTGCTGCAGGTGGAGGTTTAGCCTACTACACCACGGTGCCAGTCCCTGGAATTAGGTTTTGAATATTTTCTTTAGTACAGTCTGTCATTCTGTGGCCTAGGGAAAATGTTTTGGATTTTCCAGGATTGAAAAAGCATGGGTAGTGAGTTCAAGCTTTCTTATTTCAACCACTTTCTAGGCTGTGAGGCTTTGCAAATGTGATGAATGCAACAATGCATCAAAAAGATAGCATATATATACACACACACATGTATGATATATACATATACATACATATGTATGATATATACATATATACACATATGTATGATATATACATATACACACAAACACATATGTATGATGTATGCATACACACACAACATGTAATATGTGTGTTTTATCACAGGAATGCAAGTGTGGTTCAACATCTATAAAAATATCAATGAAATCACATCAGCAGAACGAACAACACAAAACAAATGAACATCTCAACAGATTCAGGGAATGCTCCTGTCACAGGATTCAAAATCCCTTAATGATTAAAAAAAATCTACTAACACGGTACAGGAGAAATATAGCTCAAAATTATCAAAGCTATACGATAAACAATAGCCAATATCATACTGAATGGGAAAAAGCTGAAAATATTTCACCAGAGTTTTGGAACAAGATAAGAACTCCACATATACCATTCTTAGTCAATATAGTATCTCAAGTACTCACCAGAGTACTCAGGTAAAGTAAAGAAATAAAGGATGAAAATTGGGAAGGAGGAAATCAAAATACCTGTTTTTTCAGAAGACCTGATTTTAGACAGAAAACACCACAGTAAAAATATGTTGGAAGTGATAAACCAATAAGTCACAGGATACCAAATCAATGTTAAAAAAAAAAAAAGTTGCATTCTTACACACCAATAATGATCCTCTGTAAAGGTTAGTTTAAGATCTTTGTAAAAAATAAGAATGAGAATAGGAGAGGGAAAAGGAAGGAAGGTGGGAGTACGGGTGGGATGGAGAGTTGAGTGGAAAGTATCACCATCTTCCTGAACCTCTATATATGAAGTATATGAAATTTGTGTATTTTAAGTAAAAAGTAAAAACAGGAAAAAAGAAACCTAAATTTATAGTAGCTACAAAAATTAAATATTTAGTAATAAATACAACCAAATAAGTGAAAGATCACAATAAAATTATAAAGCACTGCTGAAATAAATCGTCAGACACATGAAAATGTAAAGACATCCCCTGATCGTGAATTAGAAGAATTAACATTAAAATCTTCATATTCCCTAGGAAATCTACAGATTCAATGCAAGTCCTATCAAAATACCAATGACATTCTTTAAACCGTCAGAAACAAAAATTCTAACATTCATATGGAACCAGAGAAGGCCCAGAAAAGTCAAAGTGATCCTATACAAACCTGGGGGATAACAATACCTGATTTCACAAAGTTATAGTAACTAAAATAGGATGCAACTGGCATGAAAATAGATACAAAGATCAATGAAAACAGAGAAAAAATATATAAATACAAACATACATACATAACAGCTACCTGATTTTTGATGAAAATCCCAAAGTCTTTTCAATAAGTGGTGCTGACAATACTAGATATACATATATAGAAGAATGAAATTAAATGCCTATCTTTCACAACATATAAAAATCAACTCAGATGGATCAAAGACCCAAAAATACGGAATTGCTGGAATACAACATAGGGAGACACCTCTTAAAAGAGGTAGAGGCAATGACTTTTTGTTTAAAACCCCAGAAGTTCAGGTAGCAAAAGTAAAACTAGATCAAACTCTGAAGCTTCTATACAGCAAAGAAAACAGTAATAGAGTGAATAAACCACCAATGGAAAGGGATAAAATACTTGCAAACTACTTACTTATCCAACAAAGGGTTAGTAGCCACAATATCAGTAACTCAACAAAATCAAAATCAAGCATCCAATACAGTTAAGAAATGGGCACAAGGGGCCTAAAAAGGCAATTCTCAAAAGGAAAAAAAAAAAGGAAATGACCAACAAATATATGAAAAAAAAAAAAAACTATTAAGAGCCACCAGAGCAATGAAAATAGGGGCCCACACTGCAGCATTCTAGGCTAAGCCTACGCTCACAGGACTGGCGTTCCATGTGGGCACTGGTTCATGTCCTGGCTGCTCTTCTTCTGATCCAGCTCTCTGCATATGGCCTGGAAAAGCAGTGCAAGATGGCCAAAGGGCTTGAGTCCCTGCAACCACGAGGGAAGAAGCTCCTCGGTCCTGGTTTTGGATGGGCTCAGCTCTCGCCAATGTGGCCATCTGGGGACTGAACCAGTGTATGGAAGACCTTTGTGTGCCTACCTCTCTGTCTGTAACTCTGCCTCTCAAGTAAATAAAATCTCTTAAAAAAAAAAAAAAAAGAAGAAGAAATGCAAATCAAAACCCCAAAAGGGACTGGCGCCGTGGCTCAACAGGCTAATCCTCCGCCTAGCGGCACTGGCACACCGGGTTCTAGTCCCAGTCGGGGCGCCAGATTCTGTCCCGGTTGCCCCTCTTCCAGGCCAGCTCTCTGCTGTGGCCCGGGAGTGCAGTGGAGGATGGCCCAAGTGCTTGGGCCCTGCACCCCATGGGAGACCAGGAGAAGCACCTGGCTCCTGCCTTCAGATCAGCATGGTGTGCTGGCTGCAGTGCGTGGGCCGTGGCGGCCAATGGAGGGTGAACCAACGGCAAAGGAAGACCTTTCTCTCTGTCTCTCTCTCTCACTGTCCACTCTGCCTGTCCAAAAAAAAAAAAGAAAAAGAAAAAGAAAAAGATATCACCTCATAAAACTAGAATGCCTATCAAAAAAAAAAAAAAAAGTAAAAAACTCTAGCAAGGATATGGAGAAAGGAGAACTCTCATATACCGAGTGTGGGAATCCAAATGAGTACAACCACTGAGGAAAACACCGTGGAGATTTCTTAAAAACTAATAGCACTGCCATATGACTCAACAATCTCAATACTCAGTATACATCCAAAAGACATAAAATCACTGGATCTAAGAGACACCTGCTCCACCATGATTACTGCAGCACTGTTAACAATGGCCAAATTATGGAATCAACCAACGAATCCATCATCTGATAAAGAGATCAAGAATTTGTTGTGTATCTACCAAACGGAATATTATTCAGCCATTTACAAATGAAATCCTGTCCTTTGCAGCAAAATGTATGCAACTGGAGGATATCATGTTAAGTGAAAAAGGCCAGACACAGAAAGACAAAGAACACGTGCACAGCTTCACATACGCAAGCTAAGAACCTGACTGCATAATGATTAATAAAGGATGGCAGGCACTGCAGCAGATGAAGGGAGTTTCGATGAGGGGCACAATATCAGAGTCGGATCAAAGGAATAAGTTCCTATCGTTACACAGCACAGTGAGGAGACTAGCTCACAATAACCTAGTACATATTACATGAACACACAGAAGGAATTCCAGCCTTCTGTCATAAAACAGTGACAAAGAAAGGGAAATGCTGATTATCCCATTTTTCAACAGGACACAGTGCAGACATGCACCGGGACATCATCCTGTAGACCTCAGGTATGTGAAATTATTGCTAATGTCAAAATTTTCAGAAAACAGAACAATACCGTGCACCAGCAACACCACCACTGGGTACATGTCCCACAGAAAGGAACTAAGTATAAGTAGTTCTGTGTATCTATAGCCCCGTGTCTGAAGCACCAGGGAGTAGTTCATGTATCTACAGTCCCATGTTTGAAGCACATTTTCAGCCATGAAGGAAAAAGCAAGGAGCATCTGGTGTGCCCATCAACAACGATAATCACTTGCCTCTTGAAACAGCAGACCAATAAAACCCACCTGCCAAGCGGCATGTGAGAGTAACCACTTCTCCAAATGCCACCGTGGGAGAAAAAGGAATGATTTAAGTTTTGTCTGCAAAGCAGACATTCCTGGGGGACTTTTCCAACTGAGTTGGATGGAATAGGAAAACCACAATCAGAAATCCAAATTGACAGGCATAAGATGTCCCCAAATCAGATATGCCCGGGAGCAGAAACTCATTCTCGTACCACAGTCTCCACTATGAGGGCAGGAATGCAGATAAAGTAGACTGCATTTTTGTCTCACTAAAAGGGAATAGTATCTTGGCAAACAAAATGAGCGGAGAGTTCATCAGACGAAGCGGTCAGGAGTTTGTTGTATATATACAAAAGGGAATACTATCCAGCCATTTGAAAAGAATGAAGTCCTGTCACTTGAAGCAAGATGTATGGAACTGGAAGTAAGTGAAAACAATCCAGACACAGAAAGACAAATACTGTACCCACTCCCTCACAAACACAAGCTAAAAAAACAGTGCTGTGGCATGGTAGGTTAAGGCTCTGCCTGTGGTGCCAGAATCCCATGTGGGCACTGGTTCATACCCCTGCTACTCCTCTTCTGAACCAGCTCTCTGGTTATGGGTTGAGAAAGCAATGGAAGATGGCCCTAGTGCATGGGCCCCTACATCCACTTTGGGAGACCCACAAAAAGCTCCTGGCTCCTGGCTTTGAATTTGCTCTGCTGCAGCTACTGCAGCCATTTGGGTAGTAAATGAGCAGAAAGAAAACATCTGTCTGTCTCTCCCTCTCTCTGCAGCTCTGCCTTCCAAATAAAAATAATAAATAAATCTTTAAAATACACCAATCTGAATATGTAATAATTAATAAAGGATGTAAGAGGTTGGAGGGAAAATGCAAGGAGTTTTGATGATGGGTACCGAATCAGAGTAAGATCAAAGAACTAACTTCCTAATGTTACACAGAATAATGGAGAGGATAGCTCACAATAACGGAGTACGTGTTGTATGAACATACAGAAGAAATCCCAAGACTTCAATCATAAGTACTGACAAACAAAGGGAAATACTGATCACCCCATTTTTCATCAGGACACATTACAGACATGTACCAAAATATCATACAGCAGCCCTTAAGTATGTACAATTATTGTTAACTTCAAAATTTAAAAAAAACATAACCTTCACATGAACTAGAAACTCCATTGCTGTGTATACACCAAATGGACAGGAACTAAGTATTTCAATACTTTTGGTCCCATGTTTAATGCACCAGGGATGAAGTACTTAGCCTCTGATGACATTTTCAGCCATGAAGAAAGAAGCAAGGAGAAGTCTGGTGTTGGCTTACATAACAGGAAGCACCTGCCATTTGCTACAGCAGGTCAATAAAATCCACTTGCCAGGTAGCATGTGAATAATCACCACTCCAAGTGCAACCATGCGACAAAGAGGAATGACAGTTTTGTCTGTACAGCAGGCATTCCTTGGGGACTTCCACCACTGACTTGGATACAATAGGAAAGCTACAAGCTAAAATCCAAGTCGACAGGCCTATGATGTCTCAAATAATATAAGCCAGGGAGACTCCACTATGAAAGCAAGGATGTAGATAATACATAGTGCGGTTTTACTACATTAAAAGGCAGTAGAATTTTGGCAATCAAAATAGCTGAGAGTTGGTCAGTGAGGTTAGGCCCGTAGCACAGATATCAACAGTGTCCCACCAAAGGGGGTACTCCAATGTAAGGGTATGGATTGTCCAGTTTGAGGCCACACAAAGGCCACTAGCAATTGGTGATGTCCAAGAATTGGAGGACATGTGAATTTCAAAATGGCCTTGAGTGAGGGTAGGCTGCTCAAGAACCAGTAGGATAATCGCACGTTCTGCCCACTTCCATCTAACTAGAGATTCCCAGTGGCTGGAGGCCAGGACCCAGCTCGTGATGCAGAGTGAGGTAGTCCAAACTCTCTGTGAGTCAAACAGTAGTGTCACTAAAAGCTCACAGCTAAGTTCAAGTCCTTTACCAGTGTGAGCCTCAGAACCACAAACTATCCACCAAGGTGCATCCTTGTGGGTGACTGGTGAGATAGGTGGGTCTTAGGGTTCACTAGAGGCGAGGATGTTGGTGTTATCAGAAAGTGAAAATGTGCTGGGATTCCTTGGTTGAAACAGAGTCACTGAGGAGAAGGAGTTATATGTGGATTTGCTGAGCAATTTTTCTGAATTCCTTTTTCAAAACGTAGACCAAAAATTTGAGGTTGCAAGCTAAGGTCCACACCGACAGGGGCAAGTCGTCAGATGCTGATGTTTGAGGCCCATTTTTCCTCCTCCTCTTGATTATCAGTTGAAACGATGTCCTCAACATAGTGTCACAGGTGGATGCTAGATGACAACTGAAGGCCAGCCACAGCCTGTTAACACAGACCACGAGCCCTGGGGGATCAGAGAGGCAGCCCACTGGGAGTCTCATAAAGGTGCAGTGTTGGCCTTCAAGTTAAAAAGTAAACGGCCCCAAATCTCCACGGGACACAATAAAGTGCTTGCCACATCAATAATGGCAAAATTCTCAGGGGCAGTCTGGCAATGTCAAGTAAGGCAAATTCACAGCGAGGCATGACCTTCTTGAGGTGGTGGTAATTTGCAGGATGCCTCCAATCTTATCCTCCAGCTTTGAGAAGGTGCTTGATGGGTGAGTTAATAGATGACTCAGCATATTTCAGACACTACTACTACGTCAGGGACAGCTATGCCAATTCCCCACTTGTCTTGCTTGAGTGGCTATTTTAGGGTGCTGACAATATAGGGAGGTGTGTGTTAAATGTCCAGGCTCTAGGCAAGCATGCCACATCAGTACAAAAGACTTGGGCTTGTTCTAGGTGAAGAACAGAAGCGTTAGACTGTCCATACCAAGGAACAGAAATGACAGCTGAGCAGTGGGCAGAAGCAACACAAGGACTCATGGGAAGAGGTTGGGTCCTGTCTTCATGATGGCCATGGCAGTCGACCCAAGGGCATGTCCTCTCCATAGTCTGTCAATGAATATTGCTGGGCAGATGCACTCTACTGGGAAAGATCACAATGCCGTAGGAGTTAGTGCCCAATGATCCACAAGGCTTTATAATGTGACCCAACTACACGGTGCTTGTCATCCATAAAGTTGCCTGGTGATGACAGCTTACCCTTCGTGTGCAGAAGAAGCCTACCATTGTTGAATCTCTGGTGGTCTTCTGTCTAGAATGGCATCAGTGGTGTCTAGAGAAACTCATGAGACTTGCCTGAAATGAGCCAGTAGGCAGCAGTGCAGCCTGCAAAGCCATTGACTTTGTTGTTGATGCTCAGAATAGGTCCCATCATGTGCACAATGGATCAGAGCAAGTCAGAGAGCACCACATTCGATTACATAGCACTGGATTGCAGGGAGACGTTGAAGGAAACTCTGGCTGTGAACACCTACGTGTCTACCTTGGTATTTCCCAGAGTACTTAGCGCTTGCATAGCTTGATTAACTTCTGAAGTGGACGCCAACAGGGCCAGAAGTTTTGCTTGGTCCTGTGGTGGGACCGCTCTTACAAATAACGATGGGAATGCTGACGTTGTGGAACTGCAGGTAAAGTGTCAGCTAACAAAGCTTCCATTCATATTGTAGTCCTGGGTCATGCCCCAGCTGCTATGCTTCCACTCCAGCTTCCTCCTAAGGTGCAAGGAAAGACAGTGGATCATGTCTGAAGATCTCAGGCCTCTGCAACCCATGTAGGAGAAGAAGATGGAGTTCCTGCTCCTGGCTTCACCTTGGCTAATCTGTAGCTGATGCAGCCATTTGGAGAGTGAGGTAGTGGATTGGATGATATCCCTATATCTCTCCCTCCGTAATGTTTTTTTTTTTCAAATAAAAAATCATTATAACAATAACCAAGGAACTGTGACAGAGTTGTTAAGATGCCATTTGGGTTATCAACGCCCCATATCAGAGTGCCTGGATTTCCGTACAATCGTCTTGCAGTCCAGTTTCCTGCTAATGTACACTCTGATGGGTAGCAGGCATTGGGTCAGATACTTAGGTCTCTTCCACCCACGTGAGAGAAGTGGATGGAGCTCTTGGCTTCCGACTTTGGCCTAGCCCTTCCACAATGTTTGCAGGCTCCGGGGTTGAGGCCAACAGATGGAAACATTTTTCTCTATCTCACACTGCCATTCTAATAAATTAGAATATAAAGGCATCAATACATTGTATTTGGCATGGCAATTAAAGACATCATCTTTGGTGCCAGCATCCCATTACAGAGTAATTACAGAGGATCAATACCTGGTCGTGCATTCAAATCCAGGTACCTGCTTATGCATACCCTGGGAAACAACAGAGGATGGCTCAGATATTTCAGCCCTTGCCACTCAAGTGGAGTGATCCAGCCAATGGGAAATCTGTTTTCTTGTCGTTCAATGAAACAATGAATAATGCTTCAGTAAGTGAATAAATAATTCCACTGGGTCCAAGGTAGCTTGTATGGGACTGTCCTATGGGCAGCTTTGCCATTCAGGGGTGGGGGCCGCACACAGTTGCTGAAGAATGTCTAACAGCCTCAGTAGCTCTCTTTTTTCTTAATTGTACACCATACATGGAAATATAGAGGCTCCTTCTGTAGTGTGGTGTTTAACATGCTCTGGATACCCACTGCAGTAGAAAAAGGGACAGTTTATGGTCACCCTCTGTGCAAACATGACACCATCTGTTTGTGCTTTCCAGACAAGTCGGACAGGATCTTGATGTAGTTCCATGAGAGCTGCCAGCTGCCAACTCTGTTGCCTGGTGATTTATAGACGACTTCCTGTCAGGAACACGGCAAGGTTGCCCTTCTCAATGCATCCCTGTCCAGTCTTTGAGCAGGCTTTGTGTCTCCATCCACAGCAAGGTGTGTACCTCTATGTGGACTTCCTTGGTGTCTGAGATACGGCACTTCACCATCTGAGACAGTTGCAGAGGAGGCAACTACTTTCTTAACCAGGCCTTGGGTGGTGCCTGGCAGCATGTGAGGGGCAGCCAGCAGTCATCTGGTGCCTCCAGACTTACCATCTCACAGTACACAAGACTCTGCATCACCCAGGTGCAAGTACAAATGTCTGAAATGATCCCATGAGACCATGTTACTTATATGCTGCAGACAGCAACACTCAGCACACAACCTTGTAAGAAGCCTCACTGTCTCACTGGGAGTCGTGGGTCGGGGGAGGGGCACAGAAAGCAGGGATAAACTAATGGGTGAACCCATGCACTTCATCAGCAATGTCAATCCATGAGTCTGCCAGGTACTACTCTAATTCCCCCATGGCAAACGACAGAGAAATTTTCCACAGGTAAACTTTTAAACCTCTATGACATGCTCTTATATTCATAACATGAAATATTCCTCAACACAACTATTAACAATAACTGAATTCAACAACATTGTAGAATCCATGATGTTGTGCATGGAAAAAAATCTATAAACACTCCACCAAAAAAATGCTTCACGATGAAAAACCAATTCAGTAAAGTCACAGGTTACATAATCAACATACAAAACACAGTAGCTTCTTTATATTCTAATAACCAACTTGCCAAAAATGAAATGTAAAAATTAATCCCATACACAATAGGGACAAAAATAAAACATTTAGGAATAAATGTACCCAAATAAGTGAAAGATATCTACAATGAAAATTCTAAAACATTGAAGAAATAAATCAAGGACTCCCAAAATGGAAAAAAATAGAACTTGCTCATGGACTGCCAGAATTAGTATAATTAAAATACATATAAAGCAACCTACAAGTTAAATGAAATTCCTATCAAACACCAATGACATTTTTTTTACAGAATGAGAAAATAATCTTAAATTCCATCAGAAATCACAAAATATCAATAATAGCCAAAATGATCCTGAGCAAAATAAAAAAAATCAACTTGGACACATCAGAATACCAGACTTCAAAGCTTACTAAAAAGCTATAGCAATCAAAGCAGCATGATCATGGAAAATTAATTAATTAATTAATCAATCCACACAGGGAGAGCCAACTGATTTTTCATGAAAGTGCCCAGACTATACATTGGAAAAAAGTATAATCTATTCAGTAAATGGTGCTGGCAAAACTGGATGCATATATGTAGAACTGAACATTACACAACTATAAAAAAAAATTGAAATGCTGTCATTTCTATCAAAATCGTTGCAACTGAAGGACTTCACGCTCAGTGAAATTATCCTGACACAGAAAGACAAATATTAGATGTTCTCCTTTATATTTGGGAGCTAAAATTTTCTTTTTTAAAAAATCAGAAAATAACAAAAAAATACAAAAAAGAAAATAATGCCTGTGTGCATCAGTATTGCTGCAAATACAGTTTTGTCACACTTTCTTTTATATCTTTGTCAAACAAATTCTTAAGAATGATATGCTGGCCAGCCTGTGGCTCAATAGGCTAATCCTCCACCTGAGGCACCAGCACACCGGGTTCTAGTCCCGGTCCGGGCACCGGATTCTGTCCTGGTTGCCCCTCTTCCAGGCCAGCTCTCTGCTATTGCCCAAGAGTGCAGTGGAGGATGGCCCAAGCCCTTGGGCCCTGCACCCGCATGGGAGACCAGGAGAAGCACCTGGCTCCTGCCTTCGGATCAGCGTGATGCGCCGGCCACAGCGCGCCAGCCGTGGCAGCCATTGGAGGGTAAACCAACAGCAAAAAGGAAGACCTTTCTCTCTGTCTCTGTCTCTCTCACTATCTACTCTGCCTGTTAAAAAAAAGAGAGAGAGAAAAAAGAATGATATGCTACTGTAATTTTAATAACTCATGATTTTAAAATTTACTGTGTATGAGTGTAGTAGACATTTATATAAACCTCTGATTTAATAAATATAAATCTCGTAAGTACACCTTTTGGATTATAGCCGTTCTTCCCCCCATACCCTCTCTCCCACCCACAAACCATCCCAACTCCTACTCCCTCTTCCATCCCATTCTTCATTGAGATTCATTTTTAATTATCTTTACATGCAGAAGATCAACTCTATACAAAGTAAAGATTTCAACAGACTGCACCCACACAGACACACAAAGTTGAAAGTACTGTTTGAAGACTAGTTTTACCGTTAATTCTCATAGTACAACACATTAAGGACAGAGGTCCTACATGGGGAGCAAGTGCACAGCAACACCTGTTGTTGATGTAACAACTGACACTCTTACATTTGACGTCAGTGAGCACCCTGGGCTCTTGGTCATGAGCTGCCAAGGCTATGGAAGCCTCTTCAGTCCACAAACTCCAACATTATTTAGACAAGGCCATAATCAAAGTGCAAGTTCTCTCCTTCCTTCAGAGATAGATACTGACCTCTTTGACAGCCGTTTCTTTCCCCTGGGATCTTATTCCCAGAGATCGTTCGTGTGGGTGACTTTTTGCAAGCACAGTGTCTTGGCTTTCCATGCCTGAAATGCTTCCATGGGCTTTTTAGCCAGATCCGAATGCCTTAACGGCTGATTCTGAGCTAGAGTGCTGTTTAGGGTATTTGTCATTCTATGAGTCTGCTGTGTGGCCTGCTTCCCATGTTGGATCATTCTCTCCTTTTTAATTCTATTACTATTAGCAGACATTTGGTCTAATTTTATGTGATCCCTTTGACACTTAATGACACTTACTAGTTAAAAGTGATCAGTTTAAGTACACAACTGATCCTAAAGATAGGACTTTTTTTGTTTGATAATTTCTATGGCCCTTGCCTATATTCTTCCTTACTAGCTGAACTCTTTATTGAGTGGAATATAAAGCTCTTAGGAGGCAAGTTAAAAAAAATACACTATTTCAAAAATAATAAAAGATTTAAAGAGAATGACAAGCCCTTACTTTCTAAATTTTTGGTTTGTTAAGAATAGTATACAAACTGAAATGTCTCTGTAGTGATTCTCAAAATCCAATAAAATCTCAATTATGAAAAAAAGCTTATCTCGAATTACTGTATTGCTCTGATGCTATTCAAGTTCACATACACGTGAAAACATACTACCATTTTTCTTAATTAAAGGAAATAATCTAAAATAAATATTCATCACCAACTTAAAATGCAGCATAATAGCCTTTGACTGAGCATGCCAAGAAAGAACCATTCAGTCATTTACAGGCTATGTTTTTGTATTAATTAACCATTTTCAAATACCCTAATATTAGTTGTGACATTAATCATTTAAAACCCCTTAACCTTATACACCAAGTAACATGCTGGTATTTTTACTTACATTTTATCCACAAGAGTTGTACATATGTATGGGCTAGTGTGACATTTCAATACTTATATAAAATTTGTACTGATCAAATCTACATTTCTCTTTGGACATTATTTTATGCTTAGAGCCTTGAGCTCGTTTACTTGGTTTGCTAATAAAAGATCTAACAGAGATTACTGTGAGCTACACACAGCCCACTGTGTGACTCTAGGAAATGACTCAATGATCTACTGCCACTGGGATACAGCATCATCCGTAAAACATTTTTTTTTCCACCTAGTTTTAATATTGCAATTGGTTTCAAAGGCAAAACACAGAGAAACAATAAAGGGGAGAGGGGGAGAGACAAAGAGAGAAAGATACCCACCCGTCTAGCAGTTCATTACCCAAATGCCCACAGTACTCAAGGGCTGATCTGACCCAGGCTGAGCTGGGAGATGGTCTCCAACATGGTAGCAAGAATCCCACTACTTAAACCATCCCTGCTGCCACTGGTATCCTGAGCATTGTCTTTCCCACTATGCCAAACATCCATCCTTCAAAAACCTTTCTGACATAGCCTCATATAGCCCTGGCTTCCAGAGAAGGAGGCCACAGTCCCCTGTCTTGACCCCATCACTGCATGGTCTCCTACTCCCCAATCACCATACATGCCTCCATGTGTGCCTCCCACAACCTCCCTAACTTCAACCAGCCCATTGTCTTCTCTGGCATAAGGGCCATATCATAATACAGCTTCAGATATCTGTATGTGGATATTCAGTTTGTTTCTGCCTGAGATATGGGTACCCAGGTCTGTTGAGTGTACACTTAACAACCCCAGTGTGCAATGAGGCCCAGTGTCTCCTGGGGACCTAGTACCACAGATAGAACAGAACATCAGAGCACTGAAGCTAGGACGGAGGCACGGGACTCAGACCATGAGCCAGCAGTAAGGGCCAACCTGGCTTCTGCCAGCTTCTGCCAAGCTCCTGGTCAACTCCAGCCACAGCATCTGTTTAACGGATCCAACTGAAGACACTGGGAACCCTGGCCCACCAGGGCTGCCAAACATGCAGTCACTGGATGTAAGGGCCCACATCTGAGGCAGAAGCAACCTGGCTATCCACATGTCCAAAACAGAACCTGCGTCACTATTACATCACATATTAAAATCAACTCAAAATGAACTGAAAGTCCACACAGAAGATCTGAACCCTTACAAATTATAAAATAGAAAAACCCTTGACTTTAGCCTCAAGAGTGGTTGTTCATGTGTTAACAATTAAGCACAGAGAGCAAAAGCAAATATAAGGAAATGAAACTACAACAAAATAGTAAAGTAGTAAAGATCAATGAAATGAAAAGGTAAACCAATGAATACGAGAGAATGTTAGTGAACCAGATGTGCGATCAAGGGAGTAATACAAGGAATGTGCACCACTAAGAAGCAAAGAATACAATTAAAAATGGACAAAGGACTGAATCAGTGTTTTCCAGCAAAGACATACAATGTGCCCAGTGGGTATGTGAAAAAGTTCTGAACATTGCTAACATCAGCAAAATGCAAATCAAGATGACAATGGTTATTATCTCCTATCTGTTAAATGGCTACTGTTAAAAAGTTACAAGATAACAAGTATTGGGCACAACGTAGAGAAAACGAACACACATTATTGGAGGGAATGCACGTTGTACCGTCCATTATGAAAAACAATATGGAAGTTCCTCAAATACAATTTAAAAAGGAACAACCTTTATTGACCATGAATCCAAAAGAAAATCATCATCTCAATGAACTGTCTGCACCCCCACATCACTTCAGCATCATTCACAATTCCACAATATGGAAATAATCCAAATGTTTGTTGAGGGACCCATAAGGGAAAATGGGATACACACACAGTGCCATCCTCGCCGAACCTTAAAAAGAAAGGAAATATTACTACTTGTCACAGATGCATCCAAAAGTATGGCACTATAGGACATTACCATGAGGGAAACAAGACACAGAAATAAGCAATACTACATGATCACACTTACATGTGGAATATACAAAGTCAAACTAACACAGTCAGAGAGTAGGATGGTGTCTGTGATGAACTGGGAGCACGAAACTGAAGAGAGGGTACTCAAACGATACAAATATATGGTTGTGGGGCTGGAGCTGGGGTGTAAAAAAAGCTTGAGCCTCCACCGGGACTGCCAGCATCCTGTATAAGCACCAGACCAAGTCCCAACTGCTCCACTTCCCATTCACCTCCTCGCTAATGTGCCTGGGAAAGCACTAGAAGATGATCCAAGGACGTGGGCCCCAGTGCCAAAGTGGGAGACCTGGGGCCCAGCCCTGCCACTGAGGACATTTGAAGAGGGAAATAATGCATGAGATGAGATATCCCTCATCCTCTCGCTCACCCTGTTTATCTCTGCCATACTCTCTTTCTCCCTCTCTCCCCTTTTCTCTGTTTCCTGCCTTTCAAATGAAATTTGCAGGGGTCGGTACCATGGCTCACTAGGTTAATCCTCTGCCTGCGACACCCAGCATCCCATTTGGGCACCGGTTCTAGTCCCAGTCGCCCCTGTTCAGGTCCACCTCTCTGCTGTGACCCAGGAGGCAGTGGAGGATGGCCCGGGGGCTTGGGCCCCTGCACCCGCATGGGAGACCAGGAGGAAGCACCTGGCTCCTGGCTTCGGAACGGCCCAGCTCTGGCCATGGCGGATATTTGAGGAGTGAACCAACAGAAGGAAGACCTTCCTCTCTGTCTCTCTTTCTCTGTCTATAACTCTACCTGTCAAACAAACAAACAAAAAATCAAATTTGCAGTTATTACAAGATACTGTTTTGTAACTCTAATATATACCCTAGGGAAACAGTTCATATTCTATTCTGTACTTATAACTGCCTAGGTATTCTAGTATTCTTGTTTTTTAACTTTTATTTAATGAATATAAATTACCAATGTACAGCTTATGGATTACAATGGCTTCCTCTTCCCATAACTTCCCTCCCACCCGCAACCCTCCACTCTCCCGCTCCCTCTCACCTTCCATTTGCATCAAGATTCATTTTCAATTCTCCTTATATGCAGAAGATCAATTTAGTATACATTAAGTAAAGATTTCAATATTTGCACCACATAGAAACACAAAGTGAAACATACTGTTTGAGTACTAGTTATAGCATTAAATCAAAATGTACAGCACATTAAGGACAGAGATCCCACATGAGGAGCAAGTGCACAGTGGCTCCTATTGTTGACCCAACAAATTGACACTCTAGTTTATGGTGCCAATAACCACCCTACGCCCTCGTCATGAGTTGCCAAGGCTATGGAAGCCTTCCAAGTTTACCGACTCTGATCATATTTAGACAAGGTCATAAAAGACAGAGTGAGGATAATAACCAATGATCCTAAGAGTGGCATTTACCAGGTTTGAACAATTATACAGCATTAAGTGGGGAAGAGGACCATCAGTACACACAGGTTGGGAGTAGAGCCATTGGTGGTAGAGTAGAGGTTATGATTACAAAGGAATGAGGCCCAAGTGTGCTAGAGAGGGTATAGAACCAAGGACAGAGTCATTATTAGAGGAGCTAAGAAAGGTGCTGTCTAAGCTACAATTAAGTTTTCTGATTGAGAGGCAAACAGAACCTGACAGAAGGGGCTTGATAATAATCTGGTGGGCTTTAGGCCTTGTAAGTTAAGAGGCCCAGACCTATCTATCTCTTCACATGGGGTACATCCTAAGGGAGGTGTGAACCTCCTAGGGGAAGGCACTCTGTTGACTTTCATCACTTGGCTGGCCTGGGAGGAGAGCTGGCCAGGTCAAGGCAGGTGGCAACTCTAACAAGAAATTTACAGTTCTGCCTGCAATGTTGCTGACCCTACTTGGCCATCCCCTCAGCTGCAGTGGTCACTTTGGAAGTTGGGCTGAGTGAAGGGCTTTTCAGCTTAGAGCCAATAAGATCTGTGGCTCTGACCTGGGCATCCTTCGACTCCAGGGCAGGTCCATTTCCGTGACCCAACTCTTGGCATAGCTGCAAAGGCTCTTCACAAGTTAACTTCTGCTGAAGCCCAGGCTTACCACATTGAAAGCCACTGCAGTAGACTGGCCTGTTGGGTCTCCTTGAGGGCAGATCACTGTACAGATCAGCCATTAATAGGCCTGCCACCCATTGCTTCTGATGCCTAGCTTTCTTTTCCTCCTGGTTTGTGTTAAAGCAGACCAGAGGATGCAAGTCAAGGGAGTGCCCAAGTCCCATCTCTAATCTTCGGTGGCCTGAACTACAAGTCTATAGTCACGGGCATGTTCTGTAGTAGTTTTTCTAAGGTAGACAATGCCCATGGGGAAAATTATATTCTCACTTAAAAACTTTCTTTCCCTTTGGTCTGAAAGGGAGGTTTTTTCTACTTACTGTTCACTTCCCTGATGGCGAAGTAAATCTAGCTATGAGATTATTATTTAAGCTCTTATTTTGGCTATGCTATTACAGAAAAATATTAGCCATCTCTTTTATAAGGTCTAAAGATTAAATTGTGCGTCCTACAGATTCCATTATAATAGAATTAGTTTCCTACCTTGAGGAGAATAGAGAAATGAAAGAACAAGTTGGGCTTAGAATAGAGAAATGAGGGAACAAGTCCTAGATCGCTTGCTGACAATACCAATATTACATGAATACTTAGCAAATAGTTTCAACCATTAGATAACAACTTAAGAAAACATTTACCAGAAGGTCCAATGCCTTCTATAAATTTTAAGAATCATGTATTTGGAAACACCTCTTAAATATCTAACATGGTGTAGTTTGTTTAACCAGTAAACTTCAGCACAACCATATAAAATGTTTTTAGTTTCTTTCTAACAACAAGTATAAAACATATAATGCAGAGATTCAGGTCACACGAATTAAAATGTATCTTTGATTAATTTTAGCAGCTTAAATTTATGGACAATCTTATCTATAAGCCAATTAAAATGAAATTCTTAATAAAATTTCCCCATGTGGACATACAATATGTACACACATATAACATAACATAATAGACCAATATAGCAATTTTAATAATAGCTTTTAAAATCTTTAACTCTTTTTGTAGATTGCCAATTGATTTGAATTGCTTTTTGTTTTTAGTAACCACAGTTAACCATACTTTCTCTCAGTTGGTACTGTTAATACATTATTGGCTTCATCTGTTTACAGAGCCATCCCAAAGTGCTGAATACAATAGAAGTGGCTGGAAAAAGTCCATAGGAACCTATAGGAGGACAGCTAAACACAGAACCAACAACGCTTTAGTTTTATGAGCAGCAAATCATATATGACTGTGGATGACAAAAGACTTTAAGTTCCCAAGTTTAAAATTGTAAACTCATCCACCAACAAGAGGCACTTGCTTACTTCACAGTATTTTTGAAAGCACCTATAGGATTTTACAAGTATTTAACCCTTTAGGCCTCTGGGGCTTTCTCATTAAGATAACTATCATGGTAAAAACACTATAAAAAGCATAGGAGTGTCAATCAGAGGGCAGGTACGGGAGAAGAATTACCACTACCAATAAATACAGCTGCTAAAGCTGTAATTATTGAATGCATAAAGTATATATACCTTAAATAAGAGTTGTCTGGGAAAATACATAAATAAATAAAATCTAAAAAATTTACAAAACACAGTAAAAGTGATGAATTTGTTAAGTGACCTCATTGTACTAATCCTTTCATAGTGTACTGTAAGTACCAGGAGAGTCAAACGGTTTGTCTGAAAATGCAATATAGAGATCAGACTCATATTGAAACACAGATTACGTGCCTTGAACAGATAGAATTTTTGTTTCTCAGTTACACTGTGAAAAGGCTGGAAAAATAAAGCATTCAAAAATAGGTTCCTAAACTTAAAATGCATCATAAAAGTTAAGGAACTTAGGTTAATATTGTGGGGTTTTGGTAGGCTTCATGGGACAGAAATGATTGTTAAAACATTCATGATTGGGGCTGGCACTGTAGCATAGTGGGTGAGGCCACCAATGGCATCCTACACGGGCACCAGTTCAAGTCCTGGCTGCTCCACTTCCGATCCAGCTCTCTGCTATGGCCTGGGAAAGCAGTAAAAGACGGCCCAAGTCCTTGGGCCCCTGAACCCACGGGGGAGACCCAGAAGAGGTTCCTGGCTCCTGGCTTCACACTGGCACAGTTCCGGCCTTTGCAGCCAACTGGGGAGTGAACCAGCATGTGGAAGACCTCTGTCTGTCCTGTGAGCAGGAACTTCCTTTCTGGATGACTAGATGCATTTTCTCAGCTCCTATCCACCAAGTAGAACTACAAATCCAGAAAATAACACAAGAAACCTGGAAATTAACACACAGTCGCTGGGCATTGTAATTGCCCACCTGGCAGAAGATGACTCACCTGCTGGTTCCCCATCCTGGCATGACAATTCAGCCAGGTAGGCTCATTCCTTCTGGAACCATATGTGATACCTCTGAGCACATACACATTTTACGATATACAATTTAAAACCTATTTAGAACATGTGATATGAAATTTATAATATATAATACAAATTGAATATACAGCATTCAATTTATAACATACAATAGAATACACAATTTATTCTTCCTTTCCCCTGGCTCCTGAAGGCCCAAGTGCCCCCTGCCTGTGGCCAGGGCTGTCATATGATATGCACAAACATTTCAAGAAGACTCACCAGGCGAGGAGGGACAAACCTGAGGGTCCTGTTGAATCTTATGCCACTCCTCCGACACCAGCAGCCCGGCCCTTCCTGCAGGTGTTGCTCTTGGCTGCTCACCTCCTTGTTCGAAGGCTTAGCGCCAGTGCTCAGCACATGTTCCAACAAAGAACTCCACGACGCTGGATGCCAAGAAGAGAAAAGGGAAAGAGCAACACTGAGCACCCTTTTTATAAACTCAGTATTCGACAGCATGCGTCAATTCTGATTGGATTCCTTTCAGGCGCCAACCAATCAGAAAACAAAGACCAAGCCCGCACAGGCTTGCACACAGGCTGTGGCTCCAGGCTTCTCCAGAGCTCCTGCTGTCTGTACCAAGTAGACAGCGAGGCCAGGCTCCAGTGCGATAGGGTCACAGGGCAGTACTTTGCTTCACTTTTGTCATGGAATTTATTCCACCATTCGATTTAAAATTTGACAGAGTTTTTCTCTTTACATACAGTACATACTCCTCTGATTTTCTCCCTAGAGTGTTCAAATAAAGTAAAACTACTTTTCTATGACTCACGCATTGGGAGTGGTTTTTGTTTTTCAACGACTGGATTACAGAAATAAAACAAGTAGTCCCAGACGGGCAGATGGAAGACCTCTGGATCTCGATATTCTCTCTCTCTCTCTCTCTCTCTCTCTCTCTCCCCCCCCCTCTCCCTCTCTCTCTCTGAATTTCAAATAAATAAGATCTTCAAAAAAAAATAAAAAAATTAAGAAAAGGAAGACATAGCTATAAACAAAATACTACACTGAGGCCAACTACTACAGTTCCTTTAGAATTTCATATTGTATGCATTACATACACCCTATTAACACAGAATTTGAAAACAAATTTAACTCACGCTTAGAAAGGGTGTTGGTACCCATTCTTTCTCTTCTGCCTTACAAACGTTCCGTGTGGTATTATCTAGGACTTACACATGAGGAAATCAATGTAGTCTATTTATTCAGACACTTGGGTACCCACTCGCACAGGGACTTGAGACACCTGTGATCTACAGAGTTCTCCAATGAACACAGGTCTGCTCCCCAACCTCTGCCCTCCACAGTCTAGCCCTGCATTTAACAGATGGAGCATGTTTGAACTAAATAAACTGTGTCTTCCACAAAGCATGATAGAATACATAAAGGTAGTGTCTGAGGTCCCTCTTGACATTTTCTACGTGCACGTTATCACGTTGGTACTTTTTCTCTCCTTTCTCAACGTTAGAGACAAATTGGGAGGAAGTCAAACTATCCCTAATGGCAGAGGACATGATTCTATACAGAGGAGATCCAAACGACTCCACTAAGAGACTACTGAAACTCAGAGTAGAGTTTGATAAAGTGGCAGGATAGAAAATCAACAGCCTTTGTATACAGACAGAGCCGTGGCTGAGAAAGAACTTCTAGGACCAATCCCGTCCACATAGCTACAAAGAAAATACAAGCTCTTGGAATCAATTTAACCAAGGATGTCCACTATCTGAGAATCACAACAGATTACAGAAAGGAATAGAAGAGGACAAAAAGCAAAAAACCAACTTGAGAAGCTTTTGCGCTGCAAGAGAACCACGCGGCAAAGCACAGAGGCAACTAACAGAATGGCAGAAATTATCTGCAAAGTATGCAGCTGGTAAAGGATTCACTACCAGAGGTTTTCAAGAAACTCAATAACAGCAAAACAAACCACCCACTCAAGAAACAGGCAAAGGACTTCCGCAGGCATTGTTCAAGAAAGGAAATCCAAATGGCCAACAAACACATGCAGAAGTGCTCAGGGTCACTAGCCATCAGGGAAATGCCAAGCAATATTACAACAGCCTTGAGGATGTTGGGGGAAAGGCGGCCTACTCCACTGTTGGTGGGAATGTAAACTGGTATAGCCACTGTGGGAGACAGTATGAGAAGCCTCAGAAACCTCAATATAGATGAACCAGCCATTCCACCCCAGGGAATATACCCAAGGGAAATGAAATCAACATATGGAAGAGTCATATTTACTGCAGCTCAATTCACAACAGCAAAGATATGCGATCAACCAAAATGCCACTCTCCTGAAGATGGAAGAAAGAAATTATGGGCTATGTACACCACACATACATATACAGACTGCAGGGGAGAGGAAAGGCCATCATTTTGAAATAGCCCTGCCTGTATGTTCTCCATTTGAGAACAAGGAGACCACTCTACCCTAGAGCCTAATCGACCTTGGGGAAGGGCAACTGGCCAACTCCAGCCCCTGGAAGTCTTCCTGTCTTACCCAGGGGATAAAAGAGCAAAGAAAAAGGCTAGAAAATTATTGTGAGAGCTACAGGCTAGGGATGTAGGCCAAGGAAACCAAATTTTCAATCCTAAGATTAGACATGCTTTCTTCCTCTAATACTTTAGCACATCATCTGGGCTCCAGATCTATACAAGACACAGGTTCTATTTAAGAAAGAATTTCTAGGGAAACCCCAAAAAAGGGTGTGAGAGACCAAAATAAAGGCACAAAAGGAAAATGAAACCTCTGATACCTACAGCAAAGCAAACATTAAGTAGCCTAACTCCCACACAGAGGAACATAAACCTCACACTAAGAGACCTGCTTACTTTGCTTTCTGTTACCTGATATATTATGTCCAGCTTTCAGGAAAAAAAAAAAGCTAAACCAAGAAAAATGCATAGTCTGAAGAGACAAAGCAAGCATCAAAACCAGGCCCTAACATGGCAAAGATTCTGGAGCCGTCTGACTGGGTTATTAAAACAACTGTAATAGAAAAATTGGATGAAATACAGGACCACGTGAATAATGCAAACAGATAGATGGAAACTCTCAAAGAATCAAAAGGGACCGTCAGATCAAAACAACCACGGAGACAGAAACAAAGAATGTCTTTCAGGGGCTCATTATCAGACTAGACACTAGAGAGAAGACAATCCGTGAGCTGGGTATGTATCAATAAAAACTTCCTAAACTAAAATCCAAAGAAAGAAATGGGGAAAACGCTAGTGGAACGCCTAAGATTATGGGACAATTACAAAGGTATGACACACACAAAGCAGGAATACTAGAAGGAAGGAAGGGAGGAAGGGGGGAAGGGAGGAAGGAAGTAAGGGAGGAAGGGAGGAGGGAAGGAAGAAAGCAAGGAACAGGGGCAATATTGGAAGTAATGATGGCTAAAAACGTTCCAAAAGCTGAAGTTAAAAACGATAGAGGTTGAGGGGCTGGCGCTGTGGCATAGCAGATACAGCCGCCACCTGCAGCATCGGCATCCCATATGGGTGCCGGTTCAAATCCCATATGCCCCACTTCCGATCCAGCTCTCTACTGTGGCCTGGGAAAGCAGCAGAAGATGGCCCAAGTCATTGGTCCCCTGCACCCACATGGCAGACCCAGAAGATCCTGGCTCCTGCCTTTGATTCGGCACAGCTCTGACCATTGTGGCCATCTGGGGAGTGAACCAGCAGATGGAAGACCTCTCTGTCTGCCTCTGCCTCTCTGTAATTCTGCCTTTCAAATACATACATACATACATACATACATAAATAAAACTTTTAAAAAAGGTTGAATATCACTGGTAGAAAATGTTTGGTGATAGAAATATCTCAGATGAGACACAATGACTTGATCAGCCCTTGTCCTGACTGTCCAGGGACAACTCACTACTTTATTCCTTTTAGTATTTGTTTTTTTCTACTTATTACCATTGGTTGAACTCTTTAATTTACACACAATTATTCTTAGGTGTTTAAATTTAACTGAAAAGTGATCCCTGCTAAGTAAGAGAGGGAGGAGATGTACAGTTCGGCACATACTCACCCAGACTTGCCCTTAATGGTAGAGCTAGAAACGTGCCAGGGGATTCCAATTCAATCCCATCAACGTGGCATGTACCAATGCCATCTTACTAGTCTAAAGGGATCAGTTTCAGTACATAATTGATCATGAGAGGATTAAATGTCAAAAAGATCACATAAACAAGTCTACTGTCTGCTTCTACTAATTGATAGAATTAAAAAAGAGAAAACAATCCAACATGGGAAGCAGGCTACACAGCAGACTCATAGAATGGCCAAAGCCCAAAACAGCACTCTGGCCTCCGAATCAGCCCCTAAGGCATTTGGATCTGGCTAAAAAGCCCATGAGAGTATTTCAGGCATGGGAAGTCAAGACACTCTGGCAAAAGAAAAAAGTGACCTAAATTTAAGAACGCTGTGAGTGAGACCCCAGAGGAAAGAACAGGCCAGCAAAGAAGGAGGTACTTTTCTCTGAAGGGAGGAGATAACTTCCACTTTGACTATGGCCTTGTCTAAATAAGATCGGAGTTGGTGAACTCCAGAGGAACTTCCATAGCCTTGGCAGCTCATGACAAGAGCCTCTGGTGATTACTGAGGTCATCAATAAGAGTGTCAATTGTTAAATCAACAACAGGAGTCACTGGGCACTTACTCCCCATGTAGCATCTCTGTCCTTAATGTGTTGCACTCTGTGAATTAATAGTAAAACTACTACTCCAATAGTACTCTATACTTTCTGTGTCTGTGTGGGTGCAGTCTGTTGGAATCTTTCCTTAGTATATACTAATTTGATCTTCTGAACATAAAGAGAACTGAAAATGAATCTTGATGAAGAATGGGACGGGAGAGGGAGTGGGGGATGGGATGGTTGTGGGTGGGATGGATGTTACTGGGGGAAAAGCTGCTATAATCCAAACGTTGTACTTTGGAAATGTATATTTATTAAATAAAAGTTGAAAAAATACTCCTGTTGCTGACTTAACAATTTGACACTCTTGTTTATGGCGTCAGTAATCTCCCTAGGCTCTAGTCGTGAGTTGCCAAGGCCATGGAAGCTTTTAGAGTTCGCTGACTTTGATCTCATTCCGATAGGGTCATAGTCTAAGTGGAAGTTCTCTCCTCCCTTCAGAGAAAGGTACCTCCTTCTTTGATGGCCCCATTCTTTCCACTGGGATCTCACTCGCAGACATCTTTCATTTAGGTCTTCTTCTTTTTTTTCTTTTCCATGGTATCTTGGCTTTCCATGCCTACAATACTCTCATGAGCTCTTCAGCCAGATCCGAATGCCTTAAGGGCTGATTCTGAGGCCAGAGTGTTGTTTAGGACAGCTGCCATTCTATGAGTCTGCTGTGTATCCCGCTTCCCATGTTGGATCATTCTCTCCCTTTTTGATTCTATCAGTTAGTATTAGCAGACACTTATCTGGTTTGTGTGATCCCTTTGACTCTTAGACCTATCAGAGCCATCAATTGTGAACTGAAATTGATCACTTGGACTAGTGCGATGGCATTGGTACATGCCACCTTGATGGGATTGTATTGGAATCCCCTGGCACATTTCTAATTTCACCATTTGGGGCAAGTCCGATTGAGCATGTCCCAAATTGTACATCTCCTCCCTCTCTTTTTCCACTCTGATATTTAACAGGGATCAGTATCTGTGTATGTTGGTACAGTAGAGCATATGTGTAGTTTCTCAAATGGTAGCATCAACAGGAATAGAACAAAATTTTTCAAGTTAAAATAGAAGTCAAAAGATCTATTAAAAAAGAAAAAGGAGAATAAATGTATTTAAAACTATTTTGGAAAATAAGAAAACAAGTATTCAAAATCAATCCTATGAATACCCCTTTTTATGCCAGCTTACCAACAGAGGACGTATATGCTCATATAATCATAGGCTCAACTAAGAGGTGATCCTTAACACTTTATAAGCATTTACCCACCTACTTAAATCTTTTCATAACAAAATAAATAGCTTTCGGAGCCGCCGTTGTGGGTCGGTGGGTTAATCCTCTGCCTGCAGAGCCTGCATCCCATGTGGGCGCTGGTTCTAATCCCAGCTGCTCCTCTTCCGATCCAGCTCTCTGCTATGGCCTGGGAAAGCAGGGGAAGATGGCTCAAGTCCTTGGGCCCCTGCAGTCGTGCAGGAGACAGGAAGAAGCTCCTGGCTCCTGGCTTTGGATCGGCACAGCTCCAGCCACTGCGGCCATTTGGGGAGTGAACCAGAGGACGGAAGACCTTTCTCTCTGTCTCTCCCTCTCACTGTCTGTAACTCTGCCATCAGTGCCACCTATAAACTTTCTCCACTTCTCTCCATTTTCAGCATGAGCAGATGTGAGCTAAGCAGATTTGAAGCCAGGAGCCTGCAGCTTCCTCCAGGATTCCCAAACAGTTGCAGGGGACCAAGGACTTGGGCACTCTTCTACTGCTGGGCCGGGCCACAGCAGAGCTGGAACAGAAGTGGAGGTGCTGGGACTCGAACCACCACCCAAATGGGATGCTGGTACTGCAGGCAGCAGCTTCATCCACTATGCCATGGCTCGGCCCGCCCCCACCCCCAAATGCCTAGGTTGTTCCACTCGTGATCCAGCTGGCTGCTAACAAGCCTAGGAAAGCAGAGCAAGAGGCCCAAGGACTTGGGCACCCGAACCCACACTGGAGTCCTGGATAAAGTACCTGGCTTCTGCTTCAACCTGGCCCAGCCCCAGGACATTGTAGCCACCTGGGGTGTGAACCCACACACTGAATCTCTCTCCGCCACGGCCTCGACTGTAACTGCCTTTCAAACCAATCTTTGACAAGAAAAAAAAATCCAGTACTTACCATGAGGTGTCAGAACCTTGGGCAGGCTGCAACAGAGCACAGAGGGATTCTTGGAGTTTCTCTAAGCTTCTGCTTTCTAGTCCTTGTGTGCGGTCTGTGAAAATTCACCGGATTACATGCAAGTTAATTCGCGTGCCCCAGGCCAGTTTTCCCGCACACACATTACAGTTCAGAACAACCCAGGGAAGAGAGGCCAGGAGTCAAGGCCGCTTCTCACAGACGCGGCCAAGACTGCTTGCGGCCAGGGCCAGGAAACCCCCAAAACGGAACCCGGGCCGTGGGAAAAGTCCTTCCTCTCCCAGTCCCCGCCTCCACCCGCACTCCGGCACTCCTGTCACACTCGCCCTCCCTTTACGCTGCCCCACACACCGTTCTTCCCCTTCCTTCCATGCCACCCCACCTTCACGCCACCTTTTCCTTCTCCCCCCTTCCTCTCTCCTCCCGAATCTCCCTTGGCCACCTCTCTCCTCCTCCTCTCCCCTCCAGCCCTCACATGCACACCCCTTGCCCGCTATCTGCACCCCAGGCCCCACCTACCCCGCAACAGGAAGGCCATCGCGCCCAACTCACCAAAGAACAAGCCCTTCTGCTCCTCTGGACCAGGACCCGAGTCCCCAGGGGTAGTCTTCCGGAAGCTGCCGAAGAAGAAGAGGACCACGCCTACCAATGTCCACAAGTGCAAGGGAACTGCCACGGCCGTCTCGGGCTGCAGCCTCTCTGATTCAGGCCTGACCCCGGGGACGCTGGGTCTCCCTCAGGCTCTGCCAGCAGCATCGAGGACGGCTCTTCAAGGCTTGAACAGGCTTTTGGGCAGGAACAGATGAGGCGCAGACTTCCATCTGAGGATGGCTGAGCAGGAGATGAGTACAATGAGTACAATTCCTGGTTACAGCACAGCGCGCAAATTCACTCCCCACAGTCGGCCACTATGGTGCCTTGGTTCGCATCTGCACACAGCTCCATTCAGTGTGGGGCGCCCAAGACCCAATTCCAGTCCCCCTACTCCAGGTTGGGACCCAGGGAGGCAGCAGCCGCTGATGGCCCAGGTACTAGGACCCTGCCTCCTTCCCTGCTGGGAGTCCTGAGTGAAATTCTTGCCTCCTGGCTTCTGCCTGGCCCGGCGCTGGCCTTTGAAGCGGCTTGGGGAGAGAAGCAGTGCATGGGGCATCGCAAGCACTCTTGCTCTCTCTCAGTGATCACCCATCTGGTGGTTCTCCCCCCTCCCAGGTGGCTACAAATGCCAGGGCTGGGACAGGCTGAAATAGAAGCCAAGGACTCTATCTGGTGCTCCATTCTGAAAACCTGCCACTGTGCCCCGGCTACTGAATACTGGCTCCGGATCTGCTCAGCTCCTGTCATTGCACCAATTTGGGGAGGACCAGCAGACGTAAGACTTACTTTCTCTTTCGATCTCTCTCTCTCTCTCTCTCTCTCTCTCTCTGCATGTAACTCTGAATTTCAAATAAAAAAATAAGAACTTTATATAAAAAAGGAAAACATAGCTATAAATAAAACACTACAGGAAACAGACGAGCGTTTTCGCTCTTATTCCTCCCCGTCAACAGTCTCGGGGGTCTAGAGCAGGGCGGCCGGGCCATCCAAACGCAAACAGGAGTGCGGGGCCGCTCCGGCCGGAGACGGAGCCACCTCTGCTCTCGCACAGCTGCTCGCACACTGGGGAAAGTTCCAGACCCACCATCCGCACACCAAGACCGCGACTCCACCCGCGCCTTCGGGACCCGAGAGCAACAGGCACGCTGGCAGGGAAGACTCCCAGCGGGAAACCCCAGCAGCCCCGCATCACTCACCGCCAAGGGGGCCTGGTCTGCTGGCAGGACAGAGGCCCGCGAAGGCCGCTGCTTCCACGAGGGGCCGAAGAAGAGAACTGCGCCTGGGAAACGGCGTGGCAGCCTCGGGCCGCAGCCTCTCTGAGCCCGGCCTGAGCCCGGGGACGCTGGGTCTCCCGCAGGCTCCCCCGGCAGCATGGAGGACGGCTCGCGAAGGCTCGCGAAGGCTCGCGCGGGCTCTCTGGCAGGAGCGGACGGGACGCGGCGAGGACTCCCACCTGAGCACCGCGGGGCACCAGCGGCCACTTCCAGGGCCCAGCGCCAGGCGCAGGCGCACTCCCCACGGGCGGCCGCCATGGCGCCACGGGACGCGCCTGCGCGCTGCCGGCCGCGTCCAGCGTCCAACGCCCCAGGGCCGCTTGCAGTGCGGCCTCTCCAGCCTGTGACCCAGGGACCACGCACGCCTCCCTGCCTCCTGGGCGCCCTGAATGGAGGTCAAGCCTCCTGGCTTCTGCCTGGCCCGGCACTGGCCGTGCAAGCCGCTTGGGGAGAGAAGCAGAGCATGGGGCATCGCGAGCACTCTTGCCTCTTGCTCTCTCTCCAGGATCGTCCATCTGGGGGTTCAACCCCCAGGTGGCCACTAAGGCCGGGGCTGGGCCAGGCCGAAGCAGAAGCCAGGGGCTGTATCCCGTGCTCCACTCTGCCTTCAGGGGCCTGAGTCCTTGGGCCGTCTCCCTCTGCTTTCCCAGGCATGTCAGCAGACAGCTGGATCCCACGGGGCCGGCGCTGT
Organism: Lepus europaeus; assembly: GCF_033115175.1. Classification (NCBI taxonomy): domain Eukaryota; kingdom Metazoa; phylum Chordata; class Mammalia; order Lagomorpha; family Leporidae; genus Lepus; species Lepus europaeus. Next base: position 176,328,755 of record NC_084828.1, read on the forward strand.
GGGGGAGCGGGTAAAGCCACCGCCCGCAGCGCCTGCATCCACATGGGCGCCGGTTCGAGTTCCCGGCTGCTCCATTTCCAGTGCAGCTCTCTGCTGTGGTCTGAGAAGGCAGCAGAAGTGGGCCCAAATACTTGGGCACCCGCACCCGTGCAGGAGACCCCGGGGAGGCTCCTGGCTCCTGGCTTCCCATTATAGCACATACTTTGGGAAGTGCTACAGATCATGTTCTCTCACCTCTGGAGAGCTCTTTGTTAAAGATTTTTTGCTATGGCATACCATAATCTGTCAACTAACTCTCCCTCTCTCTCTTTCTTTCTTCAGCCTACCACCTGTTTATTTTTTATTATTTTTTATTTTTTGGACAGGCAGAGTGGACAGTGAGAGAGAGAGACAGAGAGAAAGGTCTTCCTTTTGCCTTTGGTTCACCCCCCACTAGCCACTGCAGCCAGCACGCTGTGGCCGGCACACTGTGCTGATCCGAAGCCAGGAGCCAGGTGCTTCTTCTGGTCTCCCATGCAGGTGCAGGGCCCAAGCACTTGGGCCATCCTCCAATGCCTTCCCTGGGCCACAGCAGAGAGCTGGACTGGAAGAGAGCAACAGGGACAGAATCCGGTGCCCCGACGGGGAAAAGAACTCAGGGTGCTGGCACCGCAGGTGGAGGATTAGCCTATTGAGCCGTGGCGCCGGCCCTACCACCTGTTTAAGTAAGAAGTACACACACTCCTTTGAATCCAAATGGGACTACATTCTGATCATTGTAATGTTATCTTTATAATTACTATATTAATATATAACCATTAATTAATAAATATTAAATTATATATTTATAAAGTTATGACATTAACATTAATCTCTTGTTTTAATATTCATGCCTATTAATATTTAATTAACATTTTAATATAAATTGAAATCCAATATTTAATACAATTGCTGAAACTTCATAACTATGAGAAAATTATTAATAGGGCCCACAAAGAAAAATCCATAATAAGCAAAAACTTTAGTTAAAATTTGATAATTTTATAACCAATAATCCATATCTAAAAGAATATAACACCCAATAATAAAAAAACTGCATCTAGGAAAGAAGATTTCAATTTCCCTAATATCAGGCATATAAATTTTCGGATACAAAAATATTACAGATTTTTTTAATTTGAGTGTCAATCTAATCCAAAACTCTAGTCATCATGATGATACTTTATAGATATCAGCTGTTCTACTGAAAAATTTTCAAAACTCAGTTTAAGAAGAAATTAACACATGGAAAATCTGGTAGAGGAGTCAGAGCATAATTCTGTCATTACTTATTACATTACAGCACGTGAATTTACAAATTTAAATTATTCGAATCTATAAAAGAATGGCAAATTCACATACTGAAGCTAACCAAGGAAAGTCAATGTTCTAAAGAGGTTGAAGAACCCTCCTTTTGGAAGGTGGGGGGAGCTCGGACCCATGAGCCTATTCCCTAAACGCCCAAACCACTGGGACTGCGCAAAGGCCAAAGCCAGGGCATAGCGATGCCGGCCCAAGGGTTTGCCCCTAAAGAACACTTTTTAAATTTACTCATTATTTTATAAATGCTGAAAACAAAGTCCCTTTTTTGCACTGACCTTACATTGCAGACAATAGGTAGACAATAAACTTGACCTATTGGATTTTTAAAATTATTAGAGAGGAAAAGAACAAACTTCCAGGAGTTCTCAGGATTCCTCCAAGAAGCCCTGAGCTTCCTGAGAGAATTGTGTGTGATAGTCAGAGAATTATTGCCTTCACTTGCCTCAGAAACACCTGTCTCTTCACGAACAACCACAGCAAGATGGGCAGCCACATTTCTAGTTATTGCCCTGAGCCAAAATGATAACACAACTTCTGTGATTTTCTAGAAAAAAGCTAAATGTTTATAGCAGGAATAAGTGCTTAGGGTAAACTATAGTGTAACAAGGGGATTGGAATATTCTCATTTCTATTCTTAATATTCACATGTCTAGAGGACTAGAACACGGACATATCTCTAGTTAAGAGAAGCTGAGATACATGAGACTCTTTGGCTTCTGGATAGTTTATGCAGCCAAAGAATGTGTGGCTAGGATTCATATCCTGAACATTTTAAAAAAAGATTTTGTTTATTTATTTGAGACAGAGAGAGAGGGAGAGACGGAGAGAAAGGTCTTCCACCTGCTGGTTCACTCCCCAATTGGCTGCAACAGCTAGAGCTGGGCCAATCCAATGCCAGGAGCCTGGAACTTCTTCTGGGTCTCCCATGCGGGTGCAGGGATCCAAGCCACTACTGCTTTCCCAGGCCATAGCAGAGAGCTGGATCAGAAGAGGAGTAGCTGGGACTAGAACTAGTGCCTGTATGGGATGCAGGCATTTCAGGGGGATGCTTAACCCATTATGCCACAATGCTGGTCCCCTTATCCTATATGTTTTGAAGGACATTCTTTCAGGAATGGAGGTGAACAATATTTTCCTTCTGCCTTTTAAATTTAAAAGTGAGACTTTTAAAAAAAGTGTATTTATTTGAAATGAAAAGTGACAGATGTATGTATGTGAGTCAATTTGTACATACTTGATTATTTTAAGTGACATTATTTTAAATCTGCATTTCATTAGACATATATGTATGTGTGTATATAACATATGTACTATAAATGTATGTGTATATATATTATATATATATATATATAGAGAGAGAGAGAGAGAGAGAGAGAGAGAAAGAGAGAGAGATCTTCCATTTTCTAGATCATTCCCTCAAATACCTGCAACAGCTGGGCTGAGCCAGGCTGAAGCCAGGAGCAGTAAACCTCTTCCAGATCTCCCATTGGGTGGTAGACACCCCAGTACTTGAGCCATCTTGCACTGATTCTCAGGGTGCTGTTTAGCAGCCACAGCAGCAGGACGTGGGCATAAGTCACTCTGCAGTAGTACAGGGTCATGAGGGAGATCTGCTCAGGACTATCAATCTAAGAATCCCCAAGATGATTTTAAAAAATCACATTTTCGGGCCGGCGTCGCGGCTCACTAGGCTAATCCTCCGCCTGCGGCGCCGGCACACTGGGTTCTAGTCCCGGTCGGGGCACCGTATTCTATCCAAGTTGTCCCTCTTCCAGGCCAGCTCTCTGCTGTGGCCAGGGAGTGCAGTGGAGGATGGCCCAAGTGCTTGGGCCCTGCACCCCATGGAAGACCAGGAGAAGCATCTGGCTCCTGCCATCGGATCAGTGCAGTGCGCAGGCCGCAGCATACCAGCCGCGGCGGCCATTGGAGGGTGAACCAACGGTAAAAAGGAAGACCTTTCTCTCTCTTTCTCTCTCTCTCACTGTCCACTCTGCCTGTCAAAATAAATAAATTAATTAATTAAAAAAATAAATAAATAAAAAATCACATTTTCTATTGTGAAGTAAATACCCACAAGTGCAATAATTTTACTGTCAGATTTTAAACTTAGGTGGTTTATAGAAGACATAAAACTGGTGAAAACTTTTGTGATTTCCCCCATGACAAAAAATGTCCTTCAAGTTCACTAATGTTAACATAAAACCTATGAGCAATATGTGAAATGATTCTGTAAGAGACAACTTTAAAATTTGTTTTCTGTCTTCTTAAACATATTATATACACTGATCAAAGATATGTGGAGGTGGCTGGTCCCATTTAGGTTGGAACTTAAAATTCACAATAGAATAAACTATGAAAGTCATAAAGTATTGTAGATTTAAAACAGTATCACTTACAATAATCAGTTACTGAGAAATTGATTCAGATACTCTGAAAGGAAGCTAATACTTGTCCAATACAGCAAAGAAAGGAATGAGATGAACACTGATTCGCATCAGATGTTTGTGTTTCAGTGCTATGGCACAACTGGTTAAGCCACTGCTCTGGAAACCAGCTTCCCAAAGCACAGTGCTGGCGCCAGTTCCAGTTCCTCTCTGGAAGGCACAGGGAAATGGCTTGGATTCTTGGGCCCCTGCCCACCCATGTGGAATACGTGGCTGGAATTCTAGGCTCTTGGTTTTGGTCTGACCCATCCCTAGCTGCTGTAGCTGTTTGAGAAGCAAACCAGGAGATGGAAAACCTCAATCTCTCTCTCTCTCTCTCTCTCTCTCTCTCTCTCTCTCTCTCTCTCTCTTCTCCCTCCTTCCACCATCACTATGCTTTTCAAATAAATAAATAAATAAATCTTTAATAAAAGAGAAGCTGACCGCCCATGTAAATTGCTCCAGATTTATTTATTATTTTAAAGGAATCAATTCTGTGACTTGGCTTTTGCAGCAGATTAAGTTTGTCACAACTCTGAATGAATGATAACGTACTGCTGTGAAAAACAAAGCTCCATGGTAGAAGCCACTACTGTGGTTTTCTAATGCTCAGAGCATCCATCTCAAGAATTGAAATCCCAAGCGACAGGACCCAGCTCATTCATTTAAGTGAATTGGCTGCCACACTTCATGAACTTTCTAGCAAAAAAACAATCAATTGAGCAAAGCAGGACGGATGCCCTTGGAGGATTACAAAGCAGTTGTTCTGAGCAGCTAATAGTTTTCTCTAATTTTATGTATGAAATAACTCTTCACTTGTCATGACTTTAATATTAATAATAACCTACAAACCAATATTTTTATAGAAAGCACTTATTACTACACTCAGTTATCGTTTTTCAATGTTTCTCTATGCAGTACCAAGATCAAAGTGCCTTAAAAGCCACCCTTGGTTCCAGTCGTCACCTCTTCACCCCTGCCACGTCCCTACCACATTTCCTATTCTACTAAGTCAGCCACATCCTTTCTAACCTCTTCATCCCTACAGAACCCCCTGCACTCTCCCACACCCAGTCCTTTCTGTAAATACTTCCATCCCTGAATTCTCTATTCTCTCCTCCGTCTCTGATTCCTTTAAGCTCCCTTCACTACCAAGGAAACTTCTGAGGTCACTGTCAGATTGATCCCCCCGCAGCGTGCTCACCCTAGACTTACCTAAGCAGGCAGTGATTAGAAACAGGCAAGTGTCCACTCTGTGGACTGGCCTCTATTTAAGGGTAAGACCCATGAGTGTCAGTCTGACAAGGGAACGCATGACCTTTTGAAGGAGTTCAGGGCTTGTGAAGAGAAGCTGTATCCTCCCCTCCTTCCTCATGGGGCTGAGGGGCAGGCAGTCTTTTGCCTGTCAAGAATTGATGTGTAAAGTTCCATTTCCCTGTGCACATCTGCTCCACTGGAGGCTAATGAGCAGCTCCAGAATCATCAGGCTTCTAGGAAAAGAGAATGGTGCAGGGTGCTGTTTCAAGATGATGGCCAGGGTCTACAGGGTAGAATCTTCTCCCTTGGATGACCTTAGAGTTCTGGAAGTTGAACTCTGTACCTAGGTGACTGTCCAAGAATCAAGGACCAGAATTTTATGTGTCAGGGAAATCAATGACTGAATTTCATAAGGACTGGCCAGTGCATGTGGAAGCTTTTGAAAGTAAATATTCATCAGAGTTCATTTTGAATATTCAGTTGTTTGTTTGTTTAAAAACAAGTTATGGCTACAACTGAGTGTCTAGGGAAATGTGGGGAATTTAAAAATTCTTGCATTTGAAACATTTATGACTATGGTTCTGATTGAAGGTCATGGGAAAGACATTTTTTTTATGTGACAGATGGAGTTAGACAGTGAGAGAGAGAGAGAGAGAAAGGTCTTCCTTCTGTTGGTTCTCCCCCCAAATGGCCACTACAGCCGGCACTGCACCAATCCGAGGCCAGGAGCCAGGTGCTTTCTCCTGGTCTCCTAAGTGGGTGCAAGGGCCCAAGCACTTGGGCCATCCTCCACTGCACTCCCAGGCCACAGCAGAGAGCTAGAGTGGAAGAGGAGCAACTGAGACTAGAACCCAGTGCCCATATGGGATGCCGGCACCACAGGCAGAGGATTAGCCAAGTGAGCCACGGCGCCGGCCCAGGAAAGACTTTTACAATAGTTATTTATGTATTTATTCACTCTGAAAGACAAAGGGGGAGGGAGATAGGGTGGAGGGATAGGAAGAAACACTTATCTCCCACCTCATGGTTCACTTCCCTACTACCAACAGTCGAGGCTGTAAACAGTTGAGATCACAGCCAGTTCTCAACCCAGGTCTCTCACACGAGTGGTGGGGACCCAACTATTTCAGCCCTCACCTGCTGCTCCTAGGGTCTGCATTAACAGGAAACTGGACAGGACTCAAACCCAGCCACCTTGAGGCGGGATGCAGGTGTGGCAAGGAGCATCTTAACTGTCAGACCAAATACCTTCCCCTGAAAAAATTTTGTTGAACTCTGCCAACTTGCAGGTGCATTGAATCAATATTTATGAATTTGCATTTGATGAGGCAAACAGAAAATCTCTTAAATCCCAAACCACAACACATATAGCCTTCTCCTCTCTGATTATTTATCCAAATGTATAAGCATCTAAGCATTTCTACCTAATACACTTAGTCACTGATCACTAAACATACTACACCCTATACTCAAATATTATGTGTCAGGGAAACCTAATATCCAACTGCAGTAATTTTAAATGTTGATGGTTTTAAGAATTTTTTTAAACAGAATTGAGACAAGCACAGTATATTTTGGTTTCTAAGTTCTGGGTTTAAGGGAATATTATAAGTGCAAAAAGCCCAAAGAGAGATTTAAACTATAGTAATAGGATTCATGTTCTGTACTAAAAGCCATTTCAGTTCCATTATTCTGCCTCTTCCTAGAACAGACCATATCACCCCGCCTGCCCACCTCGCCTTTGCTCTGTACCTCCAGCCGCAGCCGCACGCCCGGCGTCGATCCCGGCACCATGAGCTTCGGCTGAGAGCACTACCTGTGCTCCGCCTCCTCCTACCGCAAGGTGTTCGGGGACGGCTCTCACCTGTCTGCGCGCCTCTCCGGGGCCGGCGGCGCAGGCGGCTTCCGCTCGCAGTCGCTGACCCGCTGCAATGTGGCCTCCTCGGGCGCCTGCTCCTCGGCCTCGTCCCTCGGCCTGGGCCTGGCCTACCGCCGGCTACCGGCGTCCGACGGTCTGGACCTGAGTCAAGCGGCGGCGCGTACCAACGAGTACAAGATCATCCGCACCAATGAGAAGGAGCAGCTGCAGGGCCTCAACGACCGAGAAGGTGCACCAGCTGGAGACGCAGAACCCGGCGCTCGAGGCCGAGCTGGCCGCGCTGCGGCAGCGCCACGCCGAGCCGTCGCGCGTCGGCGAGCTCTTCCAGCGCGACCTGCGCGACCTGCGCGACCTGCGCGACCTGCGCGCGCAGCTGGAAGAGGCGAGCTCGGCGCGCGCGCAGGCCCTGCTGGAGCGCGACGGGCTGGCCGAGGAGGTGCGGCGGCTGCGGGCCCGCTGCAAGGAGGAGAGCCGCGGGCGCGAGGGCGCCGAGCGCGCCCAGCGCGCCCTGAAGGCGCAGCAGCGCGACGTGGACGGCGCTACGCTGGCCCGCCTGGACCTGGAGAAGAAGGTGGGGTCGCTGCTGGACGAGCTGGCCTTCGTGCCCCAGGTGCACGACGAGGAGGTAGCCGAGCTGCTGGCCACGCTGCAGGCGTCGTCGCAGGCCGCGGCCGAGGTGGACGTGGCTGTGGCTAAACCAGACCTGAGTTCGGCGCTGAGGGAGATCCGCGCCCAGTATGAGTCCCTGGCCGCTAAGAATCTCCAGTCCGCCGAGGAGTGGTACAAGTCCAAGTTCGCCAACCTGAACGAGCAGGCAGCGCACAGCACCGGGGCCATCCGGGCCAGCCGCGAGGAGATCCGCGAGTACCGGCGCCAACTGCAGGCACGCACCATCGAGATCGAGGGCCTGCGCGGGGCCAACGAGTCTTTGGAGAGGCAGATCCTGGAACTGGCCGAGCGACACAGCGCTGAGGTGGCCGGTTAGCAGGATAGCATTGGGCAGCTGGAGAATGATCTGAGAAACACCAAGAGTGAGATGGCACATCACCTCCGGGAATACCAGGACTTGCTCAATGACAAAATGGCGCTTGACATTGAGATAGCGGCTTACAGGAAACTACTGGAAGGCAAAGAGACACGTTTTAGCACCAGAGGATTAAGCATTTCAGGGCTGAATCCACTTTCCAATCCAAGTTATCTGCTCCCGCCTAGAATCCTCAGTTCCACAACCTCCAAAGTCTCATCCTCTGGGCTGTCGCTTAAGAAAGAGGAGGAGGAAGAGGAGGCATCTAAGGTAGCCTCCAAGAAAACTTCCCAAATAGGGGAAAGTTTTGAAGAAATATTGGAGGAGACAGTGATATCGACTAAGAAAACCGAGAAATCGAATATAGAAGAAAGCACCATTTCAAGCCAAAAAGTATAATTCTGTTGCTTAAAAAATGTTAACGCTTAAGAGGGAATAATATGCATTTGACTTGTTAAAACAGCCTATTCCTGAACCATAACGCCTGTCACCACTATAAAATGTCTTCAATGCTTCAATTTCATATTTAGGACAGAATACTTATTTCTCTAATAAAAAAAAAATCACCCCTTAGGTTGGAGTACACTGCAGTCCTAGAGCAATCACAAGGAAGTTATCTAAGAACACAGCTTTCTCACCTAAAGTTCAAGCTTCACAGTGACAGATGAGTCAGCTACAGAGGAAGCACAAACTAAGGTGCTAAATCTGTGACCACCATCATTTGCTGTGAACTGAAATTAAAACCTATATTCACTCACCATACCCAGCTATCACCCCACTCTGTAATCTTATTCTAGGTACCCAAAACATAAGATCACTGCCAATGATAAACCAATGGTCCACATCCAATTCCGTTGATAGAACCAAGTCACAATGATAGGTGTTGAATGGACACTTTCCATCCCACTTCCCTAAAGTCTTCATATCTGTTCTTTCATCCAGGAAAATAAGTCTAGTGTAGTATTCTTCCCTTAAAATGTGTTTAACATTTTAAATTCTTCTCAAAAGAATTTACCCCCTTTAGCTCTCTTTGCTCATGGGTTAAAATTAGATGCATGTTATGCTGATTCTTGTAACGACTTAGCCCTGCCCATTTCATATACTTTCAAAAAAAATGACAGTGATGAATTTTAAGAGTTCCCCCAACAAATATGATAATGAAAAAGATTCTTAGATTTTAGGCTTTCACCAGATTTTAAATCCATTAACTAGGGGGAAAAAACTTCTAAGAATGTAGCTTTTCACCTTACCTTTAGAGGCAACGTAATAGTAACCCAAGCTGTGATTAAGCTGACCTTAGATTTAGTAGTACAAGCTACAAGACGTATGAGTGTTTCTATGAACAGGAAAAGTCAAGGTCTCATTTCCTCTGTCAGTTCATTTGTGGTGACGTAGAATTAGCTTTTTCATGCCTTTACCCTTAGAATCCACGTCTCCCCTCCCCACTAGTCTAGGTCCTAAAGAGGCCTTGCTTTCACTCTGCTGTGCCTTTAAGAATGCTATGTGTAAGGCATTTTTATCACCAGGACACAATGCTACTGCCCAAGAGTAAAAGAAACCACTTCTGGTCAATCAACACCACCAGCAAATCTAACAAAGAAATCTCTTCTGAAAGCCTCTTCCCAACATTGTCCCCACTGCTGCATGCTTGGCGGGGTCTCCCCTTGCTGCTGGGGAGGAAGACACTCTGCCCGGAGGAGAAGTGCACGTGCTCCTCCTCACTCACTAGGAGGTAGAACTCTGGAGGAGCCAGCTTGTCATCCACCCAGCTGTGCAGCCTCTGCATTGCCCAGACTTCCACATGTGCCAAGTTTGATGCTGGATTTGTTCCCTCTCTCTGTGCCACATCTTCGGGAAGAGATCTGTGGTGATGAGGACGCAATGCTTCCAGTGAACTTTCTTATCCTCGCACATGCTTCAATAGTTTGAGGAACTTGATACTTTTCTCTTCTCTGTTTCCTTTCCCTTAGCCCAGCCCTGTCTTTTCCCCTCACATTTCCTGTAAGACAATTAGTGAAATAAAAAATTAAGTCATGAATCCCACCGAAAAAAAAAAAAAAAAAAGAACAGACCATATCAACTCCCTAAAAATGAGAGTTCGGAGAGGGAATAGTTTGCTTGTTCTTCTCAGTAATCCTTGCCAAATCTCATATTTTCTTAAACTATTCTATATCAATTTTTTGCAAAATAAATTACAGACCATAGTGCCTAGGTGACCTGTCACATAAATTGATGGCACAATAAAATGTAAAGATTCAGAAGGGCTCAAATAGATGTAAAATAAAATTGAATAGTTATAATAATATCCATTTTCTTTCTATAATTAAACAAGGTGAACTTATAAAAAAATATCAACACCCCCCCATACGCAACCCCACCCCAGACTGCCAGATTCAGTTCCCTCTGGTTTAAAAATGATTCCACATTTGAATGATTTCTTAACACCGGCACAATCATTATGGTGGCAATAGCCACCATCATCTCTTTCTGGACATTTTGGAAAATCTCAACAACTTATAATATCTCCCCCTCCCACTTGTTGTCACCGTTCCCCTTATCTTTTTTCCTTAACATCTATTACAATGTAAGATACCATGTTTCTTATATGAATATAAATCTTTCTCCACTGAAGAGTTGCATGAAAAAATATTTTTGCTTTTTAAATTTATTTTTATTTGTAGCTGAATCTTCAACACTTGGAATAGTGTTTGAAACAAAGTAAGCACAAAGACACATTTTTTGAATGCTGACTGAAAGACTAAAATATACTTATGAATATATCCCTTTAATAATAGAAATCAAACCATAAAATGAGATCAAGTAATCATTTCAGATTCTGAAGATCCTAGATAAAATAATAAACCATGAGAAATACACATTTACAAATGGTTGTCTATGATATCATTGTTTATTTCTTACATTCTCAAATAGCTTGCTTGTTTATAAAATAAAAGATTCTTCAAGACTGTAACTCAAGATACCAGAGCAGCTCAAGACACTTTATAAATTCATCAAATGGTAGTTACCTGAAGAAATGAATGAATGTACAAACCTGTGCTTGACATATGAATGAGTGAACCTGTGTCTTGAGTGCTTCCTTCTTTACAATGATGACAAAATGGCAATAACTTTGAAAGGAAAACAGGTATATGGGGATAAAAAATCACTCTGTGTTGGTGCTCCAAAGAACGATTTTCTAAAACTACAGTGTGAAAACACAGAAAAAGGAACAGCGAATGAAGTTTAGATACCTATATTTAGTCAAACCATCACATTTCTCAGTCATCAAAACAGATATACAAAATCAACTGACATATAAAACTCTATAGGATAGAGGATATGGGATGTTTTCTTCTTCAAAGTTGTCATGCTCTTCATTTTCTGTGATTTAATTTATTTAGAGCACAAATGTTATGTTAGACATGAAAGAGAATAGCACAGGGTCATTTTGCCCAAGATTGGGACCAGTCCTAGGTTTCCCTGGATGGAACTCAGCCCCTAGGGTCAACTAATCATCCTGCTCTTTTCTTCCCATGTCAAACTTTCTTTTCTGTAACATTCTGGATCTATTGTTATTATGTAAAGATTTATTGAAAGAAGATTATACAAAATAAAATTAATTCATAACTCTACTACAGGGAAGTAGTTAGGTAGCAAGACACTTAATGCTAGACTTAATTAAGTCAATGAATCTATTTATATAATACATATGCAATAAATTGATTAGTGATGCTTTTTAAATTTTAAAATGCCACATTGATTAAGACTGAAAATGGAGCTCATATTCTTTATTCCAACCAGTTCCTCGGGACTGAAATCACAAGTTTCCATTCATAAAAGACAAGTGGCTATTTGAAAGGCTGGTCTACAATGTCACCACTGCACAAAATTCGCAATCTTTTGATAGACTTATCCATCACTGCCAAGCTCTGGAATAATGTGATTGCAGCAATAGAAAGAAGGAGCTGTGCTCTGGAAGCACCAGGTGGCTTTGCCTAGTGCAGATGAGTTACTGCCAACGAATACATTGGTCATGCACAAAGCAACTATATTTTGCTTCCTCAGATTCAGTTAAATTGCACTATGAATCAGTGGTGCTCAAAATTGGTTGAAAGTCCCATCAAATACAGCAGCAATACCAATATAGGCTCAACTCAGCTTGAAATTTGCAAACTTAAGTTAAATGGCTGCTTTTCAAAATAGGATTATTATTATTTTTTTTTGACAGGCAGAGTGGACAGTGAGAGAGAGAGAGACAGAGAGAAAGGTCTTCCTTTGCTGTTGGTTCACCCTCCAATGGCTGCCGCGGCCGGCACACTGCGGCCAGCTCACCGCGCTGATCTGAAGGCAGGAGCCAGGTGTTTCTCCTGGTCTCCTATGGGGTGCAGGGCCCAAGCACTTGGGCCATCCTCCACTGCACTCCCTGGCCACAGCAGAGAGCTGGCCTGGAAGAGGGGCAACCGGGACAGAATCTGGCGCCCCGACTGGGACTTGAACCCGGTGTGCCAGCGCTGCAAGGCGGAGGATTAGCCTAGTGAGCCGTGGCGCCAGCCTTCAAAATATGATTATTTTAAGGATCTTTGTGTCCTTATAAAAATTCCAAGATATAGTTTAAATTGTCCAGTGTTTTATTTAATCCCCTAAGAGCAAATTTCCTGCCACTTCATTATTAGTATCCCCATTGAATAATACTCATTCATTATTTTAAAAATACATAGCAAATATATGCCAGGCTAGGTAATCTTATAGTCATTGGTGAGACTTGTGAGCAAGGCAGAGTCATTGTTTCTCAGCAAGTTATATTTTACTGGGGGAAAATAGATAATCCTAGTATACAAACCACTTATAGAATAATAATTTCCATTGTAATTAAATACCATGGCTAACAAAACAAGACAGATTAAAGGTTAAGCGTGACAGAGGCAGATAAAGACCTTGATAAAATGAAATTCGTGTAGAGAGCTAACCAAATGAGTGGATATGAGTTGATATAGGAGTTGATATGAGGACAGAGAAAAAGCCTGTGTAGCAGGTGCACTGTGCTGTTGAGAAACCAGCTGGGCCCTTGGTGTAGGTGTGTGGGGACAGAGAATGGAAAATGATATTGATGGGAAAGGTCTAGGACTAGCACAGTAGGGCACTGTACTCCATCACAGTCTAGGGAGGGATTTTCTTCAACAGTGGAAAGAACTACTTTGGCTTCAGAGGATAGGGCAAAAAACAAACAAAAAAAAAAACCTAGGGTATCCTTTCATCAGCTTAGAAAAGAGACCACAGTCCTGAGAAATGAGTGGGCAGCAGGGGAGGTGGTGAGACGTGCTTGGATTTGGGTTTACCTGAAAAGCAGTTCCAACAGATTTTGCTGATGGCAAATATGCAACACAGGAGACAATGAAGGCACTTGGATTTGAGTTCTGGATATCTGGGTGAATAACACTTTAAAAATATTTCAATGTATTTGAGGAGAGAGAGAGAGCTCCACAGCACTGGCCCCTCTACTCGTATTATTAAGATGACATTTCCTCAATACAAGTTGCCAGGTACCCTTTGGGGGAATGGGGAAAAAGAAATGTGCTCTCCCTTCACTTGGTTAGGTGGGCACATTGACCCCAACTAGCACTCCAGGCCAGACTCAAAGTCAATGTGTTACATAATATTCTTCCTCAGGCAGTGTCGCCAGTGGTAGAGACTGCCACAGTCTTATCTCACCTCACTTCGAGGAGATTGCATCTCTTCCAGCCCTTGGCTGTGGGCATCACTGGTAGTGTGTTGGCTCACTGGTGCATGCTTGCACCTTTGTCATGCTCCATGGTGTCTCTCCTCTTTCAGAAGTATTTCACCTGCTTACTTCTCTCCAACTCTCCCCTGGGAATGCTGCCACTCCACCATTCCTCTTTTACCTTCCTGTTGTCAAAATCAGCATGGCTGGTGCTGGTATTGTGTCTTAATGGGTTAAGCCACCCATTGTGTCTTAATGGGTTAAGGTTGGCATCCCATATGGGCACCAGTTCAAGTCCTGTCTACCACTTCCATTCCACCTCCCTGCTAATGTGCTTAGGAAAGCAGCATAAGATGGCCCAAGTATTTTGGCCCCTGCATCCACATGGAAGACATGGATGAAGCTCCTGGCTCCTGGTTCCTGGCTTTGGCATGGCCTAGCCCTGGCTATTGTAGCCATTTGGAGAATGAATCAGCAGATGGAGGATCTCTCTCTCTCTCTCTCTCTCTCTCTCTCTGCCTTTCAAGAAAATAAAATAAATCCTTTTTAAAAAATCAGCATTTCACGTATGTTCCCTATTCAACCATATTGAATTATCTCTAATTATATTGTCCTTAACCATTGTGATGTCACAAACCAACCACTGTGGTGACAAAAACCAACTGTTGTGATTTCATAAAGTATTGTGATGCCATTCACCATGGTAACACAAAACCAACCATTGTGATGTCATAAACAGTTTTGTGGCATGATTCACCATTTTCATGTTGTAGTCAAACCATTATTATGTCATAAAAATGTGTGATATCATTCATCTGATTTCCTGATACCTTCAATTGTATTTTCAATCATCACTGTAATGTAACAAACCAATGTGATATAAACCAACATTTGTAATGTTGTTCACTTTTATTGTGATGGTACAATCATTGTGATGTCATAAAAAAATCACTGTGATGCAACTGCATCATAATGATGTGTGTAGTTTTCTTCATGTTTACTTAACATTTTAAAACCTGTTGGCTTATAGCTTTTTACCAACAAAAGAATTTTTCAATCATTATTTTTTCAATTATTTTATATATCTATTATTCATTTCTGTTCAGAAACTTGAATTACATATGCATGAAGCCTGTTTTAGCTGTCCCACAGCTTATAATACTATTCTATCTTTATTTTTGTCTGTGTTTCATTTCGAATAATTTCTATTGCTGTCTTCAAGTTCACTGATAATTTCTTCTGCAACATCTAATCTGTCTTTACTAATACACATTGTGTGTTTCTTTTCAGACATTATAGTTTTCATCTCTAGAAAATTATATGATGCCTTGTTTCTAATTTACCTACTTGCCATGTAAGAGGTTCTGTTTATCTCCTTGATTGATTGGAGTAAATTATTAAGTTACTGTCTTTGTAATTTCTGAGTAATTTTCAAAGGGTTGATTTTTCTCTTTATTGTTGGCTATATTTGCATCTTTATATAATTTTTTATTGATTATAGATTATGTGGGACATTATTTGTTGTTTTTTAAAAAATATTTATTTTATTTGTTTGAAAGACAGTTACAGAGAGAGAGGAGGAGAGACAGAAAGAGATCTTCCATCTACTTGCTTACTCCCCAGATGGTCACAACAGTTATGACTGAGTCAGGCTGAAGCCAGAAGCCAGAGAGCTTCCTCTGGGTCTCCACATGAGTGCAGGGACCCAAGCATTTGACTCATCTTTTGCTGCTTTCCCAGGTGCATTAGCAGGAGTCTGGATTGGAAGTGGAGCAGTTAGCATCACAGGCAGTGGCTTATCCCACCATACCACAACACTGGCCCTGAGAAATTACTTTTTCTGTTCTACAAATTTTAGTATACTTATAAATATTCTTGTGGTTTTTCTTTTTCATAGTTTATTTTGGATACTTAGAATTAATTTGATCCTTTCTGATCTTGCTTTTTAGTTTTGTTCAGTGATGCTAAATCAGTATTTTGGAACTATTTTCCCTCGCTAGTAGAGTGGCTTTCTAACTATGCTAATCAAAGCCCTTTGAATTATTGGTTTTCTACTCTGGTTCTTGTCAACAAGAATTATTTCTCACCTTATCAAGCCTTGGCCACTGCTCTACCTTGCTATTTCCAGTGCTATATACCGCTGCCTGTGTTAATTTCCTGAAACACATGGACTGATAACCTTTAACAGGGACCTTTTGCTGATCTCCAGAATTCCATCTGTACTTTTTCCTCTGTCATTCTGTACTGTGAGTTCTAGCTGACTTAGCTCCCTGAATCCTAATCTCTACCTTCTAGTCAGAGAGACAACTGTATGTTGTATGTATGAAATTGAGACAACTGTATGTCTTGCTTCATTTGATTCCCATTACTTGTGGATTCAGTGTCAATGTACAATGATTTGAGAACTGTTGTTTAATGCACATTGTCTGAAGTTCTTTCAGGTAGAAGAAATTCAGTTCCTGCTATTATCTTGATTGGAAGTGGTCTAGATATGTTTTGAAACAATGTTCTTACAGATTCTTGAATTACTGTAAAAATTATATTTTTAATCAATTTTAAAAATATAAATTTTTACAGGTTTTATTAACATTTTAAAACCTGTATCTAAATATTCTTGATACTTATTCTTAAGGAAGACTGTCTTCACAAATGACTATCTTTTCCCTGATCTTAAAGCTCCAAGACCTGTGTACTGTGACATTCTTTCTTAAAATTAATTTACTTACTTAGTTTTCAAGTTGAACAAATTCAGTGTACATAATATATACAGACTTAGATGCATAGTGGTACTTCCCACCCTACCCTCCCTCCTGCACATGCTGCCACCCTCTCTCCTCCTCTTTATTCTTTCTTTTAATTTTTACTATGATCTACTTTTAACATTTTGAATTATAAATGAAGTTGTCAGTGTTTGAAAGCAAACTAGGGAAGAATCAGAAGAGAAAGAGGTAGACCAAATGAAAGAAACAGTGAATTTTCTCTTTATCTACAATATTTTTTATTAATTAATTCAAAAGGTAGAGTGACAGAGACAGACAGAAGGATAGAGAGTGAGGGTGAGGATGAGAGATCTTTCATCCCCAATGCCAGCAAGATTCAGAGCTGAGCGAGGCTGAATCTGTGAGCCAGGAACTCCATCTGGGTCTTCCACTTAGGTTGCAAGGAACCCAAGTACTTGGGCCACCATGTGTCGTCCCACATGAATAATTGTAGAAAACTAGACTGGAGGAAGAAGACCCAGGACATGAACCCAGGATGTAGGCATCCCAAGCAATGTCTTAATCTGCTGCAGCCTTCTTTATCTACAATTTGTTTGCTGAATTATGACAGGTACATATTATTGCAATGAAGATTTTAAAGTATAATTTATGTAGAAGTTCTATTACCAGGCTAGGCCAGCCCAGCAACTATTTATAAAGCCCATGCCCTTTATTTTTTTTCCTAGAAACCTTTTATTTAAGATATACATACTTCATGCACAAATTTAGGAACACAGTGATTCTTCTCACTCTACCCACCCTTCTACCCTTACTCCCACCCTTCATCTACCTCCCTCTCCCATTCCCATCCTTATTTTTTACTAATATCTATTTTCAATCATCTCTATACACATAAGATTTAACTCTATATATATTTAAACAGTTCAACAAATAGTATGAAAAAAAAACTATTCCTCAACAGTCAAGACAAGGGTTGTTCAAAGTCATAGATTTCTTGAAGTGTCAACTTCAATTCCACAAATTACCTTTTAGTTAGTTGCCACAGAACATGGAGAATATATGAATTTTGTCTTTTTGAGATTGACTTATTCCATACATATAATGGTTGCATCCATCTTGTTGCAAATCACAGGATTTCATACTTTTCACCACTATGTAGAATTCCATGCTATACTATACAAATCCCACAATCTCTCTATCCAGTCCTCAGTTAACACACATTTGGGTTGATTCCATATCCTAGCTACTGTGAATGGAGCTACAACGAACATGAGAGTGCAGATGACTCTCATATTCTGACTTCATGCCCTTTAACAAGTGTAACTCTCATCTACAAAAAGATATTTCAGGGGCCAGAGATGTGGCTTAACAGGCAAAGGCTCTGCCTGCAGTGCCAACATCCCAAATGGGCTCTGATTCAAGTCCTGGCTGCTCCGCTTCCAATCTAGCTCTCTGCTATGGCCTAGGAAAGCAGTAGGGAGGTTCTTGGGCCCTTGCACCTGTGTGGGAGACCCAAAAGAAGCTCCTGGCTCCTGGCTTCAGATTGGCCCAACTCTGGCCATTGTGGCCATTTGGGGAGTGAACCAGCAAATGGAAGACTGACTTCTCTCTTTTAAAAGAGATCCTTAAAAAGAAGAGAGATCAGGCATTCTGCAAACTTGGGACAGAACATTGAGCCAGAGAAATAGTTTTTGGTTGCTTTAATGCTAGCTTATTCTAACCTCAGGGACTTGTGGCTTAGGTAGACACAAGGTAATCTGTGGCTTGGGTAGACACAAGGTAATGACAAACTCTATTTTTAATGTTTATTAATGTATTTCATAGGTACAGTTCTAGAGTATAACCATACTTCCCTCCCTCTATCCCTCAATTCTTCCTCTTTCTATTCTTTCTTTTGTTCCTTTAATTTTTGCAATAACATTCTCAATCTACTTTATAATTACAGGCTCAATGCTCTACTAACTATAATGTTCAGCAAGTAAAACATAGACCGCTATTCCATAGGAACATAGACAAGAGCTATAAACAATAATAAAATCATAATTTTTCAGTTTCATTCTTATACTCTTGTATTCTATATTAACTACTGCATATCAGAGAAAGCATATGTTTGTCTTTTTGTAACTGGCTTATTTCACTAAGCATAATGGTCTCTAGTTGTATCCATTTTAATGCAAAAGACAAGATTTCTTTCTTATGGCTGGGTAGCCATTCTATATTCTTTACTAGAAGCTAATTACCTTCTTGTTAAAAGCAGCTTTTGCAACTTTAATCCCATAGAGATTCCTAGATGAAGTGTTTGACCTTGATCCAAGAGAGTCTGCTAGGGCATGGACCTGCGTGCTTGTGAGCACTAGGTCATCCCATCCTCATCTGTTCTTTAGTGAGCCCATTGAGGGGAAACTCTTATAAAAAAGTTTTCTGTTCTTATCTATTACATACAGGTAATATAAGACTAAATATGACAAAATTCAAATGATTTCAAGTTAAATGATTGCAATTATTTTTATTAATGAATATTTACCTATTAAAGAGAACAAAATTATTAACAAAATAATGAGTTTTGGTATAATTTAGGTTGCTGCTCATTTTTTTCAAGAAAGAACATTATTTTTTTTTTTTGACAGGTAGAGTTATAGACAGTGAGAGAGACAGAGAGAAAGGTCTTCCTTCCATTGGTTCACTCCCCAAATGGCTGCCATGGCTGGTGCTGCACTGATCCGAAGCCAGGAGTCAGGTGCCTCTTCCTGGTCTCCTATCGAGTGCAAGGGCCCAAGCACTTGAGCCATCCTCCATTGCCTTCCCGGGCCACAGCAGAGAGTTGGACTGGAAGGACTGAGACTAGAACCCGGTGCCCATATGGGATGCTGGTGCTGCAGGCAGAGGATTAGCCAAGTGAGCCATGGCATTGGCCCCAAGAACATTATTTTGATTAAGACCATAGGTGATATCAACATCATATCTTTTAAAGATTTTCCAGCACAAAGCCAGGATTTGTCACTGCAGGTTTTACTAATTCCTGTAAGGACCTAACAGGATTTTTTAAAAATAAAAGTTAGTTAATTAAAAGGAAGAATGAGAGACAGGAACAAAGAGATCTTCCATTTGATTTTTTACTCCCTGGATGCCCACAATGCTGTGGGTAGGACAGGCCAAACCAAAGAGCCAGAAAATCTATGCAGGCTTTCCACATGGAAATGGCAGAAACTCAAGTACTTGGACCATCATCTAACGCCTTCCAGGTGCATAAGCAGAAAGCTAGATCAGAAGCAGAGAAGCCAGGACTCCTCTCCAATCACTCTGATATAGGGTATGGATGTCCTAAGCTGTGACCTAACCCACTTAGCCACAACATTCACTACAGAACTAAAATAAGTTTTCATTTCCTCCAATCAATGTTATGCTATAAAGGAGACAAATAACAAATATTCTAATTTATTCTATTCTTCCAGGTTGTAACAACTAATTAGAAATTAAAATTAAAATTAAATTGAAAAGTGCTGTTAATTTTATATTTGATTTAAAAGTATAAATGCTATTTAGGGTGTGTGTGTGTGTGTGTGTACATGTGTAGGCACTGTGGATTCTGAAAAGTAAAATTGTTCTCATGATAATTTATAAAAACCGTGGTGGAATTTTCCAAAATTCAGATAATAGGAAGCTCTCTACTGCCCCACTGTAAAACACAAATAATATATAAAAATATATAAATTCTCTTCTCCCTTAATAAAGCCTTTCTTTTGAACTCTCTTCTGTTCATATCAACTCTTTGTAGCAAACTCCTTGCCAGAGTTATTCATGTATTGTCTCTGTTTCTTATGCACAGCCTCTTAAACCCATTTCAGTTCGGTTTCAGCCTCACGATTCCATCTTCACTGTCTCTGCAAGATTACCAATGGCCTCCATGATGCTGAAGTCTCTCTTTAGTTCTGTTTTCAGAACAGAGTGTTGTCTGAACAACACTCAGTAACATTTCTATCTTCAATTACCCCAATATGTGAAATGCAAAAGGCTTAAAGCTGAAATTAACACTCATTCTTCCAACCATTTAACTATCTTTACTTCTTCTGTCTACATATTTAAATGATTCCTCTTCCCTTTTAATTTGTTTTTGTAAAACCTCTAACTTTGCCTTTCTGTATTCCCATCTTTTAAACCCCTTCTATAATTCACACCCTCCATTCCTTCCATTGTATAATTGTATAGTTTTCATCTTAACTCTCTCTTTTTACTGGCCCTGATTGTTGTCAGGTGATCATCCCAAGGCTAAGTTCCTTTTCTGATCATCACTCATCCAGAGGGTTTGGTGGCGCAGGGTCAGGTGGACCACTTGTGCCTTTTCATGATTTTCTCAGGGAGTGTCTCTCATATAAAATATTTAGTGGTTTGTACCCACTCCTCTGTCAAAGATTTTTTTTTATTATTTCCTAAAGAATATAATTTTAAAAGTAAAGTCTTATTTTGTTCTTTGTATAGATTTTTAAAGATTTATTTATTCCAGTCTTTTCCCTTTGCACCAGTAGTCTTCTTTAGATTTCTCTTGCCCTTTTCTTTCAAATACTTTTTATTTTTTATTTATTTTTAAAAATTTATTTATTTTTAAGGAATACAAGTTTCATCATTACAACTTTAAAAATATAGTTATTCTTCCCACCAAACCCACCCTCCACCCACACTCCCACCCCTTTCTCTCCTCCCTCCCCCCTTCCCAGTCCCATTCTCCATTAAGATTCATTTTCAATTAACTTTGTACACAGAAGACCAACTCTGTACTACGTAAAGGTTTCAACAATTTGCATACAAATGCACACACACACAAAAAAACTGTTTGAGAACTAGTTTTACAGTTAACTCTCATAATACAACTCATTGAGGACAGAGGTCCTGCATAGAAAGTTAGTGCACAGTGACTCCTGTTGTTAATTTAACAATTAACACTCCTATGTCTGATGTCAGTGACCATCCAAGGCTCTTGGCATGAATTGCCTAGGCTGTGGAAGCCTTTTTTTCTTTATATTCTTTTTAAAAATTTTAAATATTTTATAAGGAATATAAATTTCAAAAGTACAACTTGGGGCCAGCACTGTGGCACAGTGGGTTAATGTCCTGGCCTGAAGCACTGGCATCCTATATGGGCACTGGTTCAAGAGTAAGCTGCTCCACTTCTGATCCAGCTCTCTGCTATGGCCCGGGAAAGCAGTAGAAGATGGCCCAAGTGTTTGGGCCCCTGCACCCATGTGGGAAACCTGGAAGAAGCTCCTGGATCCTGGCTTTGGATCAGTGCAGCTCTGGCCATTGTGGCCAATTGTGGAGTGAACCATCAGATGGAAGACCTCTCTCTCTGCCTCTCCTCTCTCTGTGTAACTCTGACTTTCAAATAATGAAATGAGAGCAACAGTGCTATTTCACAAGGAGGACTTATTTCTAATCTTCCAGAGTTTATTAAAATAAAATTAATATATTTCATTTTAGTTTTATTTTGAGTAATTGGAAATGAATCTCAATTATAAACTTCTTAGGGGTAAAGATTTTCCCACAGAACTAAACATATCCCTTATGTAAAACTGTGACTATAAAAAAACCTATATGGGCCAGCTTAACAGGCTAATCCTCCACCTTGCAGCGCCGGCACACCGGGTTCTAGTCCTGGTTGGGGCGCCGGATTCTATCCCAGTTGCCCCTCTTCCAGGCCAGCTCTCTGCTATGGCCTGGGAAGGCAGTGGAGGATGACCCAGGTCCTTGGGTCCTGCACCTGCATGGGAGACCAGGAGAAGCACCTGGCTCCTGGCTTCGGATCAGCAGGTTGTGCCGGCCACAGCGGCCATTGGAGGGTGAACCAGTGGCAAAAAGGAAGACCTTTCTCTCTGTCTCTCTCTCTCACTATCCACTCTGCCTGTCCAAAAAAAAAAAAAAAAAAACCAAAAAAAACAAAAAAACAAAAAAAAACCTATATGTACAAAATTAACCCTATAAAATTTAACCAGTATAAAATTATGTATGTACTCAAATACTTGCATTACCAATGAAATTCTCAGTACATTATGTTGCTTGTTAGTTCACAAAATGGTTGCTATATTTATGTTTTCTTATACTGTTCTAATTTTAAAAACCACTGTCAGTTAAGCAACAAGTGATGCATAATCAAGGTCCTGCTTATAAAACGGTTATACTTGCAGTGGAACCACAGGTGAATATAAAACAAAAAGGAAATGACAAGAAAAGGTAACTGGTACATTCTCTGAAATGTGCTCATGCAATTGATGAGGAAGTGCAAATGATGAGAACATGTAATTGATAAAATGAAAAATATATTGTATGTAGTTCAGGAAACAGAACCAAGTTTATATGTTCATTAGCTAAAAATTAACTTAAGAGAAAGCTGGAATATTGGTGAAGAAGTTAACAGTTAAAGATTTTGAAAACTAAAGTTGTTAAAAGTTCTATCACAAGACCATATATATGCCACAGTCAGACTGAAACAGTAGAGCAATCCATCTGTGAATCTATATGGTTGTACCAAAGAGTACCCAAGCATTATTGTGAAGAGACTTGACAGATTTTTCAACTGAAATTAAATCATTCTGGAAAAGGATACCCATGGAATATAGAATGTGAGGAGAATAAGTATTTTTTTAATGTTTTAAAAAGGACTGCATCTGTGGAATTTAAGTTAAAATACCCTTAACAGCTGTGCTCTAGAATTTCTCGATAGGAAATAAACTGGTGAGATGCAGCATTAATTGATTTTCTTGAAATGCATAAAGATTTTACTTATTTGGAGTAACACTGGAATAGCTCATAGAACTTATTTGGCTGCCACTAAAACTCATATATGTTTAACATGTTGAAAATCAGGGAATCCTAAAGAATACAAACATCTGAAAATTCCAGATGACCAAATAAACACTACAAAGGACTAGGAATCAATAACAATGATATCGCTATTTAAATTTTCCTTAACATAAAATGTATGGCACTTACATAATGCCCTTTAAATTTAAAGACAATTGACCTTTTAATTTTTTTTTTTTTACAAATTAACCTGTTCTTGCGGGGTGGAGCCAAGATGGCGGACATGCGCCGATAGTCTGGGAAAATAAAGTTTCATAAAAGTGGAATTACTGTAGCCTCAGGAAAAGACTCAAGAAAAAAACTGCAGAGGAAACGCTTCCAGATCTAGTGGATGTGACACAGAGGACCTACAGGGAGCCCACCGCATGGAAGCTCAGCCACGGGAGCAGAGCCGCAGAATCTCGCCAGCGCGGGAACGAACTGGAGGTAAGACAAAAACGTCAGAAACCCGAGACATTGGTGGGGAAAAGCAGAGGACTCTCTCTCCATTCACCTAACAAAACAAAGAGCAGGCGCCATTTTACATATGTAAAGCGCCAACGAGTATACAAACTCAGTAACTTGAAACTTGAGAACACATCCAGGGCTGCATAAACTCTTTGTGTGGTCCCAGGGGTAGATCAAACGAATACTCACAGAGGCCAGATTTAAATTACCCTCAATTCCACTCAGCTGTGCGGAATTACCTACCAACTGAGTCAAAAAAAAAAAAAGAGAGAGAGAGAGAGAGAGAGAGAGAGAGAGAGAGAGGGAGAGATCCAGCAAGGAGCAAGGGAGAGAACAATCTGAGTGAGTCACTTTTTGCACAGCCTTAAAACTGAAAAAAGCAAGCAGAGCTCTCTGGCCACACCCATCACAGCCTCTAAGGATCCATCAAAGCAGACAGCCCACTTAGAGGCATAGTATAATGAGAAAAAAACACCACAGCAAAAAAACAAAAAAACAAAAAAACAAAAAAAACATAAATTATCTCCAACATGCCAAACAACAAACGTAGAAACCGAGGTAACAAGAGCAAGGAAGACACTATGATGCCCCCAAATGAACAAGACACCCCAATTCAAGATTATGAAGATGAAGAGATAGAGGAAATGCAAGAAGCATATCTCAAAAAATTGATAAGAACATTAAGAAGTTCTCAAAAACAAATTCTTGAACTACAGAAATCCTTAATGGACAAGATAGAAAATCTCTCTCGTGAAAATGAAATATTAAGGAGAAATCAAAATGAAATGAAACAACTAGTAGAACAAGAAACTGTGATAGTGACAAGAAACCATAATGAAATGAAGAACTCAATAGATCAAATGACAAACACATTAGACAGCCTTAAAAACAGAATGGGTGAAGCAGAAGAGAGAATATCGGACTTAGAAGACAGACAACAGGAAAGGAAACAGGGAAATCAAAGAAAAGAAGAAGAAATCAGAAATCTAAAAAATACTGTCAGGAATCTACAGGATACTCTTAAAAAACCCAACATTCAGGTTCTAGGAGTTCCTGAAGGCATGGAGAGGGAGAAAGGATTAGAAGGCCTTTTTAGTGAGATACTAGCAGAAAATTTCCCAGGTTTGGAGAAGGACAGAGACATCCTAGTACAGGAAGCTCACAGAACCCCTAATAAACATGACCAAAAGAGATCCTCAACATGACACGTCGTAATCAAACTCACCACAGTGAAACACAAAGAAAAGATCCTAAAATGTGCAAGAGAGAAACACCAGATTACTCTCAGAGGATCTCCAATTAGACTCACAGCTGACTTCTCAGAAACCCTACAAGCCAGGAGAGAATGGCGAGATATAGCCCAGGTACTAAGAGAGAAAAACTGCCAGCCCAGAATATTATATCCTGCAAAGCTCTCATGTGTGAATGAAGGGGAAAGAAAGACCTTTCACAGCAAACAGAAATTGAAAGAATTTGTCGCCACTCGTCCAGCCCTGCAAAAGATGCTTAAAGATGTGTTACATACAGAAACACAGAAACACAGTCACCAGTATGAAAGAAGGTAAAAGAAGAAAACCTCACAGCAAAAGATCACAGAAATCTCAAACCATATATTAGAAAATATCTTTGGCAAATGACAGGGCAAAGTTACTCCTTCTCAATAGTCACATTGAATGTTAATGGCCTGAACTGTCCAGGTAAAAGACACCAATTGGCTGATTGGATTAAGGAACAAAACCCATCTTTTTGCTGCTTACAAGAAACTCATCTTTCCAAAAATGATGCATACAGACTGAAAGTGAAATGCTGGAAAAAGATATACCATGCCAACAGAAATGAAAAAAGAGCGGGCGTAGACATCTTAATATCAGACAACATAAACTTTACCACAAAAACTGTTAGGAGAGAGAAAGAGGGGCACTATATAATGATTAAGGGATCAATTCAACAGGAAGATATAATGATTATCAATGTATATGCACCTAATTACAGGACACTGGTTTATTTAAAAGACTTGTTAAGGGACTTAAAGGGAGACTTAGACCCCAATACAATAGTACTGGGGGACTTCAATACTCCACTCTCAGAGATAGACAGATCAACAGGACAGAAGATCAACAAGGAGACAGTAGATTTAAATGACACTATAGCCCAAATGGGTCTAACAGATATCTACAGAACATTTCATCCTACATCCAAAGACTTTACATTCTTCTCAGCAGTACATGGAACCTTCTCTAGGATTGACCACATACTAGGCCATAAAGCAAGTCTCAGCAAATTCAAAAGAATTAGAATCATACCATGCAGCTTCTCAGACCACAAAGGAATGAAATTGGAAATTAGAAACTCAGGAATCCCTAGAGCATATGCAAACACATGAAGATTGAACAACATGCTCCTGAATGAACAATGGGTCATAGAAGAAATTAAAAGAGAAATAAAAAATTTTCTGGAAGTAAATGAGGATAAAAGCACAACATACCAAAACCTATGGGATACAACAAGAGCAATGTTAAGAGGAAAGTTTATATCAATTGGTGCCTACATCAAGAAATTGGAAAGGCACCAAATAGATGAGCTTTCAAGTCATCTCAAGGACCGAGAAAACCTGTAGCAAACCAAACCCAAACCCAGTAGGAAAAGAGAAATTATTAAAATCAAAGAAGAAATCAACAGGATTGAATCCAAAAAAAAAATTACAAAAAATCAGCCAAATGAGGAGTTGGTTTTTTGAAAAAATAAACAAAATTGACACCCCATTGGCTCTACTAATTAAAAAAAGAAAAGACCCAAATCAATAGGAACAGAGATGAAAAGGGAAACGTAACAACAGACGCCACAGAAATAAAAAGAATCATCAGAAATTACTACAAGGACTTGTATGCCAGCAAACAGGGAAATCTATCAGAAATGGACAGATTCTTGGACACATACAACCTACCTAAATTGAGCCAGGAAGACATAGAAAACCTAAACAGACCAATAACTGACACAGAAATTGAAATAGTAATAAAGGCCCTCCAAACAAAGAAAAGCCCAGGGCCAGATGGATTCACTGCTGAGTTCTACCAGATATTTAAAGAACTAACTCCAATTCTTCTCAAAGTATTCAAAACAATCAGAAAAGAGGGAATCCTCCCAAATTCTTTCTATGAAGCCAGCATCACCTTAATTCCTAAGCCAGAAAAAGATGCAGCATTGAAAGAGAATTACAGACCAATATCCTTGATGAACATAGATGCAAAAATACTCAATAAAATTCTGGCCAATAGAATGCAACAACACATCAGAAAGATCATCCACCCAGACCAAGTGGGATTTATCCCTGGTATGCAGGGATGGTTCAACGTTTGTAAAACAATCAACGTAATACACTACATTAACAGACTGCAGAAAAAAAACCATATGATTCTCTCAATAGACGCAGAGAAAGCATTTGATAAAATACAACACCCTTTCATGATGAAAACTCTAAGAAAACTGGGTATGGAAGGAACATTCCTCAATACAATCAAAGCAATTTATGAAAAACCCACGACCAGTATCCTATTGAATGGGGAAAAGTTGGAAGCATTTCCGCTGAGATCTGGTACCAGACAGGGATGCCCACTCTCACCACTGCTATTCAATATAGTTCTGGAAGTTTTAGCCTGAGCTATTAGGCAAGAAAAAGAAATTAAAGGGATACAAATTGAGAAGGAAGAACTCAAACTATCCCTCTTTGCAGATGATATGATTCTGTATTTAGGGGACCCAAAGAACTCTACTAAGAGACTACTGGAACTCATCGAAGAGTTTGGCAAAGTATCAATATATGAAATCAATGCACAAAAATCAACAGCCTGTGTATACACAGGCAATGCCACGGCTGAGGAAGGACTTCTAAGATCAATCCCATTCACAATAGCTACAAAAACAATCAAATACCTTGGAATAAACTTAACCAAGGGTGTTAAAGATCTCTACGATGAAAACTACAAAACCTTAGAGAAAGAAATAGAAGAGTATACCAAAAATTGGAGAAATCTTCCATGCTCATGGATTGGAAGAATCAATATCATCAAAATGTCTATTCTCCCAAAAGCAATTTATACATTCAATGCAATACCAATCAAGATACCAAAGACATTCTTCTCAGATCTGTAAAAAATGATGCTGAAATTCATATGGAGACACAGAAGACCTCGAATAGCCAAAGCAATCTTGTACAACAAAAACAAAGCTGGAGGCATCACAATACCAGATTTCAGGACATACTACAGGGCAGTAGTTATCAAAACAGCATGGTACTGGTACAGAAACAGATGGATAGACCAGTGGAACAGAATAGAAACACCAGAAATCAATCCAAACACCTACAGCCAACTTATATTTGATCAAAGATCCAAAACTAATCCCTGGAATAAGGACGTCTATTCAATAAATGGTGCTTGAAAAATTGGATTTCCACATGCAGAAGCTTGACACAAGACCCATACCTTTCACCTTACACAAAAATCCACTCAACATGGATTAAAGACTTAAATCTATGACCTGAAACCATCAAATTATTAGAGAGCATTGGAGAAACCCTGCAAGATATAGGTACAGGCAAAGACTTCTTTGAAAAGACCCCAGGAGCACAGGCAGTCAAAACCAAAATTAACATTTGGGATTGCATCAAATTGAGAAGTTTCTGTACTTCAAAAGAAACAGTCAGGAAAGTGAAGAGGCAACGACAGAATGGGAAAAAATATTTGCAAACTATACTACAGATAAAGGATTGATAACCAGAATCTACAAAGAAATCAAGAAACTCCACAACAACAAAACAAACAACCCACTTAAGAGATGGGTCAAGGCCTTTTCACAAAGATGGCGCCGAAGGTGAATAAGGAAGCTCCTGCCCCTCCTAAAGTCGAAGCCAAAGCAAAGGCCTTAAAGGCCAAGAAGGCAGTGCTGAAAGGCGTCCACAACCACAAGAAGAAGATCCGCACGTCCCCCACCTTCCGGTGGCCCAAGACACTACGCCTCCGAAGGCAGCCCAAACACCCTCAGAAGAGCGCCCCCAGGAGAAACAAGCTTGACCACTATGCCATCATCAAGTTCCCCCTGACCACAGAGTCTGCCATGAAGAAGATAGAAGACAACAACACCCTGGTGTTCATTGTGGATGTCAAGGCCAACAAGCACCAGATCAAACAAGCTGTGAAGAAACTCTATGACATTGATGTGGCCAAAGTCAACACCCTGATCAGACCTGATGGAGAGAAGAAGGCCTATGTACAACTGTCTCCTGACTATGATGCTCTGGATGTTGCCAACAAAATTGGGATCTGAACTGAGTCCAGCTGGCTAATTCTAAATATATGTTTTTCCACCATAAAAAAAAAACAGATGGGCCAAGGACCTCAATAGACATTTTTCAAAAGAGGAAATGCAAATGGCCAACAGACACATGAAAAAATGTTCAAGATCACTAGCCATTAGAGAAATGCAAATCAAAACCACAATGAGGTTTCACCTCACCCCAGTGAGAATGGCTCACATTCAGAAATCTACCAACAATAGATGCTGGAGAGGATGTGGGGGAAAAGGGACACTAACCCACTGTTGGTGGGAATGCAAACTGGTTAAGCCACTATGGAAGTCAGTCTGGAGATTCCTCAGAAACCTGAACATAACCCTACCATACAACCCAGCCATCCCACTCCTTGGAATTTACCCAAAGGAAATTAATTTGGCAAACAAAAAAGCCATCTGCACATTAATGTTTATTGCAGCTCAATTCACAATAGCTAAGACCTGGAACCAACCCAAATGCCCATCAACAGTAGACTGGATAAAGAAATTATGGGACATGTACTCCATAGAATACTATACAGCAGTAAGAAACAATGAAATCTGGTCATTTGCAACAAGATGGAGGAATCTGGAAAACATCATGCTGAGTGAATTAAGCCAGTCCCAAAGAGACAAATATCATTTGTTTTCCCTGATCGGTGACAACTGAGCACCAAAGGAGAAACCAGTGGACGTGAAATGGACACTATGAGAAACAGTGACTTGATTAGCTCTTGTCCTGACTCTAGATGTACAATGTAATACTTTATCCTTTTTAGTATTTGTTGTTGTTGTTGTTGTTCTAGTACTACGGTTGAACTCTGTAATTAACACACAATTGTTCTTAGGTGTTTAAATTTTAACTGAAAAGTGATCCCTGTTAAATATAAAAGTGGAAAAAGAGAGGGAGGAGATGTACAATTTGGGACATGCTCAATCGGACTTGCCCCAAATGGTGGAGTTAGAAATGTGCTATGGTATTCCAATACAATCCCATAAGGTGGCATGTACCAATGCCATCTCACTAGTCCAGGTGATCAATTTCAGTTCACAATTGATGGCTCTGACGGCCATTGGAGGGTGAACCAACGGCAAGGGAAGACCTTTCTCTCTGTCTCTCTCTCTCACTGTCCACTCTGCCTGTCAAAAATAAAAATAAAATTTTAAAAAAAGGGGGATCACACAAACAAGACAAGTGTCTGCTAATACTAACTGATAGAATCAAAAAGGGAGAGAAGAATCCAACATGGGAAGCTGGATACATAGCAGACTCATAGAATGGCAGATGTCCTAAATAGCACTCTGGCCTCAGAATCAGCCCTTAAGGAATTCGGATCTGGCTGAAGAGCCCATGAGAGTATTGTAGGCATGGAAAGCCAATATACCATGGAAAAGAAAAAAAAGAAGATGACCTAAATGAAAGATCCCTATGAGTGAAATCCCAGTGGAAAGAACGGGGCCATCAAAGAAGGAGGTACCTTTCTCTGAAGGGAGGAGAGAACTTCCACTTTGACTATGACCCTATCAGAATAAGATCAAAGTCAGCAAACTCTAAAGGCTTCCATAGCCTTGGCAACTCATGACTAGAGCCTAGGGAGATTACTACGCCATGAACAGGAGTGTCAAATTGTTAAGTCAGCAACAGGAGTTACTGTGTACTTACATCCCATGTGGGATCTGTCCTTAATGTGTTGTCTAATGTGCAGTGATGCTATAACTAGTACTGAAACAGTATTTTTACACTTTGTGTTTCTGTGTGGGTACAAACTGATGAGATCTTTACTAATTATATACTGAATCGATCTTCTGTATATAAAGATAATTGGAAATGAAAAAAAAAACACCTGGTGTTAAATTGGAAATGGCATAGAAAATTAATTAATTTTTAAAAAAATATCATGTAGGATCTCTGTCTTTAATGTGCTGTACACTGTTATTTAATGCTATAACTAGTACTCCAACAGTATTTTTTTTTTCACTTTGTGTTGTTATATAGGGGCAAACTGTTGAAATCTTTACCTAATATATACTAAACTGATCTGTATATAAAGAGAACTGAAAATGAATCTTGATGTGAATGGAAGGGTAGAGGGAGCGGGAAGGGGAGGGTTGCGGGTGGGAGGGAAGTTATGGGAGAGGGGAAACCATTGTAACCCATAAGCCGTACTTTGGAAATTTATATTCATTAAATAAAAGTTTAATAAAAAAAATGAACCTGTTCTTTTTTATTCATGAGTTTATACTTTGTTTACTTTGTTTATTCATGAAGTCATGCCTTATAATTCCAGGCCAAATTAGGTGTTATTTCAATGTTATATAATGATGTAATTCAGCTTTTAGCCTTTTATTCTTATTAAAAAGTGGAGGAGATGTTGAAATTAACAGGTATGTGAATGGGGAGTTGTTTCTTATTTACAATCTGGATGTCTTAATAAAGCACATTGAATTCATATTTGGTTTGAAATTTTCTGATTTGGACTCAGGAATAAATAGTAACTAATAGTAACCACAGTAACTAATGAGCACACAAATACTTGAAGTTCCCATTGTTTGCACTTCACTTTCATTCTAAATGTCTTGTTGGTCACTTTCAACTATCAAGAAAGAAAAGAAATATGTGGATATCAACTGAAGTTCAGATGTAAGCTCTTCAGGAACATTTTCTTGACTCCTGTTCAGTGGAGTCAAGCCTTACAAAGTTTTTGGTTTATGGATTCAGAAAATAACAGGCTATAATGTGAAGTTTGAAGGTAGCTCTTTAGATATAGATTATAGATTATGAAACCTTGTAAAATCTGGATAAATGTGCAATTCAGGAAATTATCAGATTTATAGTTTTTTCCTATATTTTCATTAAAGAATATTGCCCATATTTCCCAATCATATTTTTGTTGTTAAAAAAGAACTGGACAAAGAAGAGGTGAGATATGAACTCTCAGCCAGAACAAGTTTGTTCAAAGAATAAAATTGAGAGGGGCCCAGTACCAACATGTGTACAGGATGATGACGTGGCAGAGAGCCTGAATGTTTTCACAGGCTAAGTTTACATAGCACAAGGCAGCTGAAGCACTAGGTGGGCATTGCTAATTTGTTCAGGGATTTTTGCAGGCTTAGTGAGGAGGGGTTGAGCTGGTTTGAGCAAGAATGCAAGGGGCTAGGAAGTCCTGTGGGGGGTCTGGATGTGCTTTCAGACATTTAGCAAGGAGCTAAGACTCTAATGCTTATGTCCGTGCTCCATCATTTGTGACTGCTGCTATTTTTTTTATAAATTTTTATTCACATAAGTGAACACATTTCATGTATTTTATATATACAGACCCAACAGCGTAGTGATACTTCCTACTCTATCTTCCCTCCCTACTTATAGTCCCACCCTCCCTCTTCCTACCTTTCTTAATCTTTCTTTTCATTTTTACAATAACATATTTTTGGTTTATTTTATAATCAAAAAAATTACTTTTGATTTGAACAAATTTTCAAATTAGACAATGCTCTTTTACTAGAAACAATATAAGTTCTGAAATTCTCTAATATTTTAATACAATTCACTTTGATTAAAGACAAATGTCAGTTAAGTGTGGATGACTGACCAGAGTTACAAAACCACAGAGGAAAATTTTTGAGCTTAGCTGATCATTTTATAGGACAGTAAAATTTAACATGAACCATAACTGCCAATGTCAGCTGACAGAAATAAGTTTTAATCCCACCTAACATTTTCTCCCCTTCTCAAAGGCTGTGTTAGTAGTCCAAACTTCTCCTAATAAGGGAGTGAGGGTTTTGAACATTTTTTTGGATTAAGATCTTTCTCTATTTTCACCCAGTCTCCTGCCTCCTCTTACTAATCATCTCTGGATGGATCCTGGCTCACTTTGGGTATCAGATTTATTGATACTTTTAAAAGCATATATTCTTTATGTTTTTTTTTTGAGATACCAAATTAAAAATTGGTATTGAAGTTTTCTTTTATTTTAAACTTTTATTTAGTAAATATGAATTTCCAAAGTACAGTTTAAAAAAGATTACAGTAGCTTTTCCCCCCGACAAATTCCCTCCCACCCGTACCCCTCCATTTCCTGCTCCCTCTCCCATTCCATTCACATCAAGATTCATTTTCAATTATCTTTACATGTAGAAGATCAATTTAGTATATATTAAGTAAATATTTCATCAGTTTGCACCCACACAGAACATAAAGTGTAAAATACTGTTTCAGTACTAGTTATAGCATTAATTCACACTGGACAACTCATTAAGGACAGAAATCCTACATGAGGAGTAAGTACACAGTGACTCCTGTTGTTGACTTAACAATTTGACACTCTTTTTTATGGTGTCAGTAATCTCCCTAGGCTCTAGTCATGAGTTTCCAAGGCTATGGAAGCCTTTTGAGTTTGCCGACTTCAATCTTCAATAAGCTAGATTGAAATACTTGTATATTTACTTTAAATTGTTTTATTAAGTAGTAGGAATTGTTTTCAATTTATGTTCCTACTTTTTTTTAGTACTATATAAATGAAATTTTAGTGATTTTTTCAAAAATAATCCCTTTATCTGCTTGAAATTCTATGAATTTTCCATGCACTTTTCCCAATGCTTCTCTCAGCAATCAGTATATAAAGTATAACATTATATTTGAATTATTCTTTATATCTTAGTTTGTGTTTAAATTATATTCTGTGTATAGCATCAATAACTTGTCTTATGCCATCTCTAGTACAGGGAACTTGGACTCATTCTGGCTTGAGCTTTCATTTTGAAGTCATCAACTACTTGTTTATTCTGGAAGTTGTCCATGCAACTTTCCCGTTCATGACTTTTCAGAAGCTACTAAACCCTACTATCATAATGCTCATTTCCAGATGATATATATAATATTATATATCATATTAAATATTATATACATATTCTATATTGTACACAATGTATATGTTTTCTTGATTTTCACAGAATTGAAATATTATGTTAGATTTTAAAAATTCTCCAATTATAATTCCATATACCATATCTCTATGCCAGTATTTTCTCACTCAAATACTGGTCCTATAATATAACTCTCTTATTCAAGGGATTTTTCATTGCTGAGTGCATCCCATTTTACCATTTATTTTCTTTAATTTTATTCTTCTCAGTTGTGTATATCCTCAGTATCAAAGTGTGAGTTAATAGCAGCCCTACAAGCATACTGTCTTCTGGTCAGCATTTTCATTATGACATCATTAAATTGCTCAAACTTCAGTAATATACCCTAGTAACATCCTCCTGAACATGGTCTTCAGAACTATGGTTTTCCAGAACTGTTCTGGGATACTGACAGTTTTGTGATTTCAGTGTCACATGTTTTTCTAATTTCTTGTTTTTTATGAGACTTTAATCACTGGGTTTTGGAATTTTCCACACAGTAAATTGAGACACTTTGGATGTTAGAGTCAAGAGTATTGTATCAAGCACTGTAGGTTTCCTGATTTAAGTTCCTCCAATTTTTCTGTATTTTAAATTGTAAATTTGGGCTATTTTTATGAACATAAATACACTTGTGATTTTACTTTTTTCTTTTACTACCAAATTGATCATTTCCATATCCAGCAATCAAAATATAGCATATATCATAAACTGTACACATTACTATGCTATTTATTCTAATTTTGACTTTATTCCTATCACCTTAGGTTTTTTCCATTGGCAGTGTAGCTTGTGCCAGTCTCAGCACAAGCTGCCTATGGCCCACTTGGTTTACTTTATCTTTCTAATGTAATCAACTGTCCATAAATTCTAACATTTTCATAATGTTCATGCCGAAAATTGCGTGGAATCATCTAGCATCAGAGTCATCACTCTCCCTGGCAATTCATATGTTTTATTGTTTTGTGAACTCTGTTGGAACTCCACATTTACCTTTGATTTTGGAAATTTTAAATCAGTGTTATTTCTCAAATGTATTCTGCCAAGTACTTGAAATCGTCTTGATTTAAGTTGTGTTGACTTTATTATCTTGTGAAACTTTATATGTGAAGGTCCATTTTCCACATAATTACTATACCATTTTGTCACTAACATTGCTTCACTTCTTCCAGTAGCAAAATGCATGCCATGATAGTCCTGAAAACATTGCTCATCCTAGCCAGCTTTTTCATTTTGAAGTCATGAAATTATTTACATTTCTCCAAGTTGTGTTACTCCTTCCATGTACATTGTTTTGCAAAATTATGTCACTAAAGTGGACACTTTCAGGTATTCATGTTAGTATATTCTCTTTGTATTTTCTTGGTTTTTTTTTTTTTTTATTTGACAGACAATGAAAGAGAGAGACAGAGACGAAGGTCTTCCTTCCATTGGTTCACCCCCAAAATGGCTGCTACAGCCTGAGCTACGCTGATCTTCCTGGTCTCCCACACAGGTACAAGGGCCCAAGCACTTGGGCCATCCTCCACTGCCTTCCCGGACCACAGCAGAGAGCTGGACTGGAAGAGGAGCAACCAGGACTAGAACCCAGCACCCACATGGGATGCCGGTGCCTCAGGCAGAGGATTAACCAAGTGAGCTATGGTGCCGGCCCTCTTGTTTTTTTGTAGTACTCAAAATTTAACATTATCTATAAAAATTTCCTGGGTCAAGGTTTTGTATGTTAGCTAAGAGATTAAATACTAGGCAGTATGATCTTTTCTTGCTTTAAGCTACTGAAATTTTGTTATTAAATTTAAATGTAACTTTAAGATTCTATTCATTTATACCCTTTCTGCATGATTGTAACTCTATTACTGGTTCTACCAAATCATTAATTTCCACACCCTGTAATCAAAATTAAATGCCTTAGAATTTATTACTATCATGTAAATATGTAATTAATAACCTTGATTTTTACAATCATAACACAGGAAAACTATGGCTATCATGGTTTGCTTTATCATTGAGTGGTAATCAACCTGCTCTAAATGGTAAAAGTTGTCTCAATGCTGTCATGTTTAGTGGATTTGAGCACATTTTAGGGACAGCACCTTCATTCTCATCAGCAAGGGATATACGGTTCATTTTTCTGGATGTTCCTGGAACTGCTAATTAACTTCTGATCTTGGAAATTTTCCAAAGCCCATTTCTCTGTCATCCTGTAATTTTTTCAAGATTATTACTGACTCTTCTATCAAATAACAATCTATATATCTGTCTTTTACTTATAGCTTACATTAAAATACTCTTCTTTCTAACAGCAATTTAACCATGTTTTTTTAAAAAAGATTTATTTTATTTATTTGAAAGACAGAGTTACAGAGAGAGTCAGAGACAGAGAGAGAGATCTTCCATCCGCTGGTTCACTCCCCAGATGGGCACAACGGCCAGAGCTGCGCTGATCCGAAACCAGAAGCTAGGAGCTTCTTCAGGTCATCCAAACAGGTGCAGAGGCCCAAGGACTTGGACCATCTTTTACTGCTATCCCAGGCCATAGCAGAGAGATGGATCCAGCCGAGACTAGAACTAGCATCCATATAGAATGCCGGTGCTTCAGGCCAGGGCTTTTTTTTTTCTTTTTATAGATTTATTTATTTATTTGAAAGTCATAATTACACAGAGAGAGAAGGAAAGACAGAGAAAGAGAGAGAAAGGAGTCTTCCATCCACTAGTTCACTCCCCAGTTGGCTGCAATGGCCAGAGATGGGCAGATCTGAAGCCAGGAACCTGGAGCATCTTCCGGGTCTCCCATGCAGGTACAGGTGCCCAAGGACTTGGGCCATCTTCTACTGCTTTCCCAGGCCATAGCAGAGAGCTGGATCAGAAGTGAAGCAGCCGGGACTCAAATTGGCACCCATATGGGATGCTGGCACTGTAGGTGGCAGCTTTACCCATTAGGCCACACTGCCAACCCCCAGGCCAGGGCTTTAACCCACTGCACCACAGCGTCAGCCCCTCAAGCATGATTTTACCTGGCTATGTGCACCAGATTTCTATTTTTTGTTTTGTCTTTAATTTTATTATTGTCAACTGTATGTATCATCAATATCCCTGTGGAAGCCAATCTTAGCACTGTAAACTTATGGTCATTCTTTTGGATATTTACATTATAATGTCATGAATTCACTCAATTTTTTTCACATTGTCCTAGCAACCTCCATTTTTGTGGTCTATTAAATAACCTTTAGACAGTACACGCACATTACTAAGGACACATATTTGAGTTACAGTTTCATTCTCTTTAGAGACTCAAAATTGATCATTCACCTTAAAATTTCCATTCATTATATTGACAGTGTTATCTAAGTTTTTAGATTATTGATTTAACTGCATAAGATTTTCTTATATTTTTCATAATTTTTAAGATTTATTTTTAATGGAAACAAGACTTTATTAAGTAATTTTTAATATCAGAAAATAAAATGCATAATTCTCTTTACAGTAAATATATAATATCAATGCTCTGCCCATCTTAAGTTAAAGACCCTTTATCATGAAATATATGGTTTTAAACTTTACCCAGATTGAATTTTTAATCCCTATGACTTTCCTACATATACATAATAAAAGAGTGTAGTAAAATTAGCAAATACTAAATTATGTTGATAATTGATAACTTTTAGTTTGTGGTTTTTGGAAACAGAGCACACACCTAATATATGTATTTCCTTGGTTTATTAATATACAATGTGTGTATGATTATTGTACAAATTAGTATACAAAAATGCAACAAAATACAAAATACATGCTTAATGAACATTCTTTTTTTAACTTTTATTTAGTAAATATAAGTTTCCAAAGTACAGTTTATGGTTTACAATGGCTTCCCCCCCCATAACTTCCCTCACACCCGCACCCCTCCCATCTCCCGTTCCCTCTCCCATTCCATTCAAAATGGAGAAACCTGGAAAACATCATGCTGAGTGAATTAAGCCAGTCCCAAAGGGACAAATATATGTTCTCCCTGATCAGTGACAACCAACCAAGCACAAAAAAGGAAACCTGGTGAAGTGAAAGGGACACTATGAGAAACAGTGACTTAATCAGCCCTTGTCATCACTGTTGATGTACAATTTAATACTTTTCCCCTTTTAGTATTTTTTTTGTTCCAGTTAATACTATTGGTTGAACTCTGTAATTAACACACAATTATTCTTAGGTATTTAAACTTAAGTGAAAAGTGATCCCTGTTAAATATAAGAGTGGGAATAAGAGAGGGAGGAGATGTACAATTTGGGACATGCTCAAGCTGACTTGCCCCAAATGATGGAGTTAGAAATGTGCCTGGGGATTCCAATTCAGTCCCCTGAAGATGACAAGTACCAATGCCATCTCACTAGTCCAAGTGATCAATTTCAGTTCACAATTGATCACACTGATAGGTCTAACAGTCAAAGGGATCACACACACAAGACTAGTGTCTGCTAATACTAACTGATAAAATAAAAAAGGGAGAGAATGATCCAACATGGGAAGCAGGATACACAGCAGACTCATAGAATGTCAGATGTCCTAAATAGCACTCTGGCCTCAGAATCAGCCCTTAAGGCATTCAGATCTGGCTGAAGAGCCCATGAGAGTATTGTAGGCATGGAAAGCCAAGACACTCTGGCAAAAAAAAAAAAAAACAACTAAATGAAAGATCTCTGCAAGTGAGATCCCAGTGGAAAGAACAGGTCATCAAAGAAGGAGGTACCTTTCTCTGAAGGGAGGAGAGAACTTCCACTTTGACTATGACCTTGTCTAAATAAGATTGGAGTCGGCGAACTCAAAGGCTTCCATAGCCTTGGCAACTCATGACTAGAGCCTAGGGAGATTACTGACATCATAAACAACAGTGTCAAATTGTTAAGTCAACAACAGGAGTCACTGTGCACTTACTCCTCATGTAGGATTTCTGTCCTTAATGAGTTGTCCAATGTGAATTAATGCTATAACTAGTACTGAAACAGTGTTTTATACTTTATGTTCTGTGTGGGTGCAAACTGATGAAATCTTTACTTAACATATACTAAATCAATCTTCTGTATATAAAGATAATTGAAAATGAATCTTGATATTTTTCATATTTTAAAATGTAATTTTATTATTATCTTAATCTCTATTACACCTCCTTGTGCTGCTATTTCTGCGTCTACCCGATTTCTCATTGGTACAGCCAGTAGTCAGAATACAATGTATATGGGAAGGTACATATTTTTTATATTTTTCATGTTGCATTTGAATTTATTATAACCAAAAAGTCAATAATCTAATTTATGCCAATTCTAGCACCGAAAACTTCAGGAAGACTTTATTTGCTTTATCAATGTTTGGAAATAAATTTTCTAAAATCTGGGACTTGTCCAAGTGAATTTTAGTTCACAGTACCAGTATAATCTTGGGTCAGGTCCATCACTCTCATTAGCAGGGGACTTTTAGTTTTGTTTTGTTTTAGATTTTAAGGACTTTTATGGAACTTAATATTGTTTCATTTTGGAAATTTAGTTTTCTGTTTCATCTTTGAATTAATGGAGCTCACTGTTTTCACTAATCAT
Organism: Lepus europaeus; assembly: GCF_033115175.1. Taxonomy (NCBI): domain Eukaryota; kingdom Metazoa; phylum Chordata; class Mammalia; order Lagomorpha; family Leporidae; genus Lepus; species Lepus europaeus. The sequence continues at coordinate 176,368,223 of NC_084828.1, forward strand.
CTATTCTTTTTTCTTTAAATTGTTGTGTTTTTTTTTTTTTGACAGGCAGAGTAAACAGAGAGAGAGAAACCAGAGAAAAGTCTTCCTTTTTCCATTGGTTCACCCCCCAATGCTGCTGCAGCTGGCGTGCTGTGGCCAGCGCACCACGCCAATCCAAAGCCAGGAGCCAGGTGCTTCTCCTGGTCTCCCATGCGGGTGCAGGGCCCAAGCACTTGGGCCATTCTCCACTGCACTCCCAGGCCACAGCAGAGAGCTGGACTGGAAGAGAGGCAACCAGGACGGAATCTGGCACTCCTACTGGGACTAGAACCTGGTGTGCCGGTGCCATAGGCGGAGGATTAGCCTATTGAGCCACAGCGCCGGCCACTAATCATCTATTCTAGACCATTCCCAGCTCTGTGAACTGATGGCCATGATGATTTAAATTTTCATTGTGAGATCATCATCACCCCCAGCATTCTGTAGGTGTTCTGGAAACCTATGTGCATAGTGTCTTAGCGCTATCCTAGTCAAGGTTAATCATTCTCTCACCTCAAGGTAATATATGCATAAATATAAAATATATAAAGTTATATGTAAATATATAAATGCATTTCTGGATTTTTATAGAACTCTGAGTCATCGTTTCTTCAATTTCGTTGATTATTCAAGTTTTCCACTGTGGGCCTAGATACTATACATGTCCTGGCAATTATGTGAGTAAGTGGGAGGATCATGAAATGATTTTTGATTCTAGAATTATATTTTTTTTAATTTAATTTTAAAAGCAGGTATGGAGACCCAGAGGGACAGATAGTGTGAATCACAATCTAGTGCTTCACTCCACAATCTCATAGTAATCAGGAACTCAATTATTAGGGAACTGTAAACTATATTTTCCTGATGATAAATAACATATAAGTATATAGGTAATATATATTAGTATATGTTTATGTGTAAAATTCAAAGGTGTAACTCTAGATACAAACATCTGCTCTAAAGTTCTGGTTATTTGAATGATCTTTGGTCTATTTCTATTCCTTAATTTTGTCTTATTTTCTTTTTAATATAGAAGTAATGGACTAAAAATTCACAAAAATCTCTTATGTGTGCTTGTCACATTATTATTGTCATTATCAAGTAACTGAATTATATTCACAGTAAGGAAAGTATAATTTTTTGTAACTGATACACCTCTTTTGAAAATTTTGTTTTGTTTTTCAGTTTATCCTTTTTTCTTTCCTTTCCTTTTTATTTGAAAGTGTTACAGAGAAAGAGGGACAAGATGAAGATTTTCTGGGGCCGGTGCTTTGGCAAAGTGGATAAAGCTGCCTCATGCAGTTCCGGCATCCCATATGGGTGTAGGTTTGAGTCCTGTCTGCTCCACTTCTGATCCAGCTCTCTGCTATGGCCTGGGAAAGCAGTGGTAGATGCCCCAAATCCTTGGGCCCCTTCATCCACATGGGAGACCTGGAGGAAGCTCCTGGCTCCTGGCTTCAGATCAGCACAGCTCTGGCCACTGTGGCCAATTGAGGAGTGGACCAGCAGATGGAGGACCTCTCTCTCTCTCTCTCTCTCTCTCTCTCTCTGCCTCTCCTTCCTTCTCTGTGTGACTCTGACTTACAAAATAAATAAATAAATCTTTAAAAAAATATTTTCTAACTGCTGGTTCACTCCTCCAATGGCCACAATAGCTGGAGCTGGAGTTGGGGCAGGCCAAAGCCAGGAGTCTTGCACATGGGTTGCAAAAGCACAAATACTTGTGACACATTTCAACTGCTTTCCCAGGCTATTAATAGGGAGCTGGATTGGAACTGAAGCAGTTGGGTCATGAACCAGCACCATATGGGATGCTGGTGTCACAGGAGGAGGCATAACCCACTATGACAAAATGCCATCCCCTCTTTGAATTTTTTTAAAGATTTATTTTTATTTATTTGAAAGACAGAGTTACTGAGAGTGGTAGAGACAGAGAAGAGAGGTCTTCCATCCACTGGTTCACAAAAAATACAATTTGACTTTACCTGGTAAATTTGCCAATATAATTTTACCAGATCACTACTGTGCTATTTGCATAGTCCCACTATATGCCGTTGAACATTGGGAGAACATTTAGCTGAATTTAGCATAACTGAAATGCAAATAACCCATTTTATCTAAGGCATTATTCAGGAAATAATCTTGGAAACAGTATAAGAAGCATTACACAAATTGATTACACACATGAAAAGCAAAAGGTTGGGAAATTAATCCAGGTAAAATCCCAAATCCTTCTCAAAATGCTGAATTTTTTAGGAATACATTGTAATCCATGACATCAGGAAAATTCTCCCTAAAGTCCATCAAAGAAATATTGGATCTTACAGACTCTACCAATGAAAAGGAAGCTCAAAGATTTGTAGGTCTCTTCAGTTGTTGGAGGCCTTGCATTCCTCACATGGAACAATTTTTACAGCCCCTGTATGAAGTTACAAAGAAAAGACTTTAAATGGGGAGAAAAAAAAAAGCTAAGGTATTTGAAAAGGTCAAAGCCACTATAAAAATTGTCCTAGATCCCTGGCCTTTGAAAGAGGGACCAGTGGAAATTCAGGTTTCTATATAACATGGTTATGCTGATTGTAGTTTATGTCAAAAACAAGGGAGAATTTTTTCCTTGGGATTCCGGACTAAAAAATTTGCTACAGCTGGCATTCAGTACACCCCTTTTGAGTAGCAGTTATTGGCTGCATATTGAGCATTAATTGAAACCAAACAATTAATAATTGTACATGAAGTTCTCCTATGCTTGAAATACCTGTTGTGGCAGGGGTAATGCATTATAATATAATGAAAGGGAAATGGCATATATAAAATAGAGTTAAACCAGATAAACATGAAATTGCACCATTTCATGAAAGAATAGCTAATAAAGGATCCTCTCCACCAAGTAAATCAACTCCTACCTTGTAAAACACACTCTCCTGTCTACTGAAATGCAAGATACAATAAGTTAACTGAGGAGCAGAAACAACAGGTTTGAATCACTGATGGAATAGCAAGGCATTTAAAACAAGCGTATCGCTGGAAGGCAATTGTTATATAACCTTTGCACAAAAGTGATTTTTAGAAATCGCTGGGGCGCCATGGCCTGGGTGGACAGTGCTTATGAAACTGAACACAACCAAAGTGTGGATATGGGAAACCAACACCCTTCTATTAATAGGCTCCAGGAAATCCAGAAGGAAGTGAGGAACATAGAACAGCAAGTCATCGGCTTCAGTGGCCTGTCAATGACAAGAATTACAAGAAACTGGAGAGGATTCTGACGACACAGCTGTTTGAAATAGACTCTGTGGATAAGGAGGGAAAGGAGACAGCCAGGCAGTCAGGAAGCAGACGACGCAGGAGACAGAGCGCCTCCTCAAGGAGCTGGGTTAGAATGTCAGCCTCCCACTCCCCACTGAGACCCAGAACATCTTCAAGGAGGCCCAGTCTCTGGTGCAGTAGATAGTGTCTTTATACAGATGGGGGCAGCTGCTCCACCGCCGACTTCGGGCAGAGCGTCCAGGGCGTCATCTGGAGGCTGACACACGTGATGAAAACCAGCGGGAGGATCTCGCGGCAGAAAGCAAGGTATCTCGCCATAACCAAAATCTGCGCCATGCAAGAAATTATCGAAGACTGCATCAGAAAGCAGTCCTCACTGCCACTCTCCGAGGATGAGCACCCGTCCATTGGCAAGATCAGTTCTGTGATGTGCACCGCGAACAGACCTGTGGCACGGTGACCACGCTGCTGTGCGTGTGTGCTGGACGAGACCTGCTGGCACTTGTCCTGCGTGCTCTCGGGGCTGGTGGCCAACCTGGATGCTCTGGACATGTGTAGGGGCACAGACATCAGAAGCTACTGGAGGGAAGTGGTCGAAGGTATCAACAAGTTATTAAAATATTTGGATTTAGAAGAGGAAGCAGACACCTAGGCGTGTGACCTGGGACAGATTCCTACTTGTCTTAGCGTTGCCCCAGGGCCCCTCCTGCTAAACATGTTGTAGACTATGCACAGTGCGCCCAAGCGGGAGCTTCCAGCACCTGCAGGCTCCCCCCGCGGGTCCCTGGGACGCCCATTTTGACCAGAGTTGTTTGGAATGTTAATTGTCAACATTTCCTCTCAGAGCACCCATCTCTCTGAGAGCTGACTGTCACAGGTTTGTGCAGTGCATGCAGAGCTGCGCTGCGGGCCGTGGGCACGGACATGAGCAAAGTTGACCTTGAGTGTCCTCTTCTAAGTCTCTCCTAGCCCCCCAGTACCCCTGCTGCCCCAGAAGGAGCCCTTGTGCACAGGGCCTGTAATATCCGGAGCCTGCTGGGAGCTGGGCCTGTGCCTGGCTGCCGCATGCCATCGCTAACCTGCATTCATCACGTGTATTGTAACGTTCTGATCTCACGCGAAGGGAGTCTGTACTGAAGTGAAAGCTACTCCCCAAAATGTGTGGCCTCGGGTCTGCGGTAAACACGGAATCCACATTCACGCAGAAAGAGCTGGGAGTGTCGCTTTCTTGGCCTTGACTCAGCAGCGCCATCTGCTGCTGCGGTCCCCGCAGACGGGCCGCCGCCTACCATGTGTCTGGGGCTGGGGTTTAAAGCTTCCTTCTGCTAGAACACCTGTGTATTTGGTGTACGTTAGTGTCTGCAGTTTTTCTCGCTTGTTTACTTTGCCGGTTTTATCTGGTGTTAGGGGATCGAAGTTCATTTTGTCTGTGCACATCTTCTTGGGCAAAGCTTTGATCAGGTCAGGTATGTTCCCCTGGAGAACGATTGGACGAATAGTTGTCGCTGTGATCTATCACAGTGCGCTGAGTCCCCGCGCCTCTGTTAAATGCAACTATTGTACTGGTGTGTCCTAAATAATTCATTATTTTAAATGTACCTATTCGTGTGCACTTGATGATTAATGAAATAAATCTTGGCTTCGTCATTGTGGTAGAAATAAAGAAGACGCCACTGGTAAACAGTTAAGTAGGTAATTAGGTGAATTAAAAGCGGTACAGTAGGCCTTTGTTAATAAAAGGAGAGGAGAGTGTCACATTTTCACTGACTCATGGGCAGCTGCAAATAAAATAGCTACACAGATGTCTATTTGGAAGGATTAAAACTGGGAAATTCATGAATGAGACATGGGATAAGTAATTGTGGCAAGAAATCTGGGACATTTCACAAAATACTAACATCTTGGTTTTTTACGTAGATGCCCTTGCTGCTGTGAAATCTGAACATGAGTATAATGATCAAGTGGAACAACTATCTATAAATGCATCTAATAAAAACTCAAGCCGGCACCACAGCTCAATAGGCTAATCCTCCGCCTGCAGTGCCAGCACACCAGGTTCTAGTCCCGGTCGGGGCGCCAGATTCTGTCCCAGTTGCTCCTCTTCCTGTCCAGCTCTCTGCTGTGGCTTGGGAGTGCAGTGGAGGATGGCCCAAGTGCTTGGGCCCTACACCTGCATGGGAGACCAGAAAAATCTGGCTTCTGGCTTCAGATCAGCGCAGTGCGCCGGCCGCAGCAGCCATTGGGGAGTGAACTAACGGAAAAGGAAGACCTTTCTCTCTGTCTCTCTCTCTCACTGTCCACTCTGCCTGTCAAAAAGAAAAAAAAAATCAAAAGAAGAGGACTATTCTCTGGCAAAATGGATATACCATCATTCAGCCTCCATGGAAGCACAAGCTATGCACAGGTGAGCATTAGATGGAGGCATATCAATTATCCATTTTTAAATAAACAAAAGGCAATGAAATTTGTAAAAATACCAAGAATGGAAAGTACCACAAATAATTGGAGGATAATTGGCTTGAAGAGCTTTACCAGCTCAAATATGGCAAATAGATTCTATAGGACCTTGACCTACTAATAGAGAATACCAATATTATTTGTAGTTGTGTAGAGACATATTCTGTACTATTAGTGACTTGTCCTTATCAGTGAGCTACTCAGAAAACCTGCTGTACATTGGATATAATCACTCTATATTTTGGGCCTCCTTTACAAATTCAGAGAGACAATCGTTCTCATTTTAATTGAAATTGAACATTGCAGTGTACAAAATTTAGAATGGATCTATCATATTCCTTATTATCCTCAAGCAGCATGTCTTACTGAGGAATTAATGGTCTTTTAAAGGAATATTTAAGATAATTGAGATAATTCTTGTACAAATCAGAGAGATAATTTATTCTTAGGATTACAACGAATAAAATAGAACCCAAGGAGAGACTACTCCTATAGTTTTAATATGGCTTCAAATTTACAAATTCAAAATCTGGTCAAAGCTAAAGTCATCATTAAATGGTGAATTCTGGGTTCTTGAGCTCAAGCTTCATATTAGGGGACTTCTGGTCAGTGGGTAGTGATTTAGTGCTAATTAAAAGAATGACTAGATATAGAACTAATTAAAGAAACACCACTTGGATTAGGCATACAAATTCCTTGCAGGGTATTTTGGACATTTACTACCTCAATCTATCTTTGCAAAACAAAAAATACAAATTTCGGGGGGCATAATAAACTATGGAGGAAAAGTTCAAGTTTGATTCACAACATGTGGAAAGAGCCTTGGCATATTCTTCCCAAGGATTGTACTGTCCAGTTAACAAGGGGACCTTGCGAAGATTGTCACAGGCCCCAAATGTCACCACCCAAATGGGAGGATTTGGCTCCACAAATATTAAAATTGGGTCTAAAATTTGGCTAAAGAGACATGGTAAAGAAACCTAAGGCAACTGAGGTAACAGCTGAGGGAAATTTACTGCAGTAGTCACTTATTCAGTACAAGTTAAATTAGAAATATTGTGTGAATGGAAGTATTATACAAGACTGATGATCTTCAGTTGGAGTCTTGATTTATGGGCTTGGACACTGCAAACTCCTCATTTCTTCTGATCATACGATATCTGGGATGGAGTTACTCTACCAGGACCAGATAGGACAACCTTAATTGTAGTGACCATCAAAGTTATGTTTTTATTTATTTATATATATATATATATATTAAGATTTTTATGTATTTACTTGAGAGGTAGAGTTACAGACAGAGGGAGACATAGAGAAAAGTCTTCCTTCCATTGGTTCACTCCCCAAATGGCCACAACAGCCAGAGCTGTGCCAATCCGAAGCCAGGATCCAGGTGGTCTTTCCCAGTCTTCCATGTGGGTGCAGGAGCCTAAGGATTTGGGCCATCTTCTACGGCCTTTCCAGACCTCAGCAGAGAGCTAAATTGGAAGAGGAGCAACCAGGACTAGAACTAGCGGCCATATGGGATGCTGGCGGTTCAGGAGGAGGATTAACTGGTGCCATAGCGCTGGCCTCAGTTGTTATATTTTAAATATGACCCAGAGAGGAAATAACATTAGTTGTTAGACAAGTTCTTCAAGCCTCTATGAAAGACACTTTGTGACTGGACAAAAGATCTCTATAACTATAGAATCTCAAGTTAACATTACCTGCTGCAATTATAACCTCACAGATTGGCTTCCACAAGTTGACCCTGGGAAACAGATGTTAACTGTAAAACAACAGTGTTGGAACTAATTTCACTTTTGCACATAATACTTTTCAGGTGTTGTTTTGCTTTAAAACATGTCCTTCTACATGGTGAGTAGATTGTATTAATATTGTTTATGCTGCCGCCAAAATGCAAAAGCTTCCTGCTGTCTGGGTCCATAAATCTTGTTTCAATGTTACTCAAAATGTACAAAAACCTATTTTATGGTTTAACTTGACATTTCCTGGTCTAAAATCTTGTAATTGGAATACAAGGTCTTGGTATGACACTATATTTGGTGGGGCAGAAGCAGATTTAGGTGTAGGAAATTCTATGAACTTTGAGAGCCTGGCCAAGCAGGCAGTGCAGTGTTGTGCAGGATTTGTCTCAGACGTAAGTAGTCAATGCTCAATAGTTGCCCATGACATTTCTGTCCCACCAAAATACCATAAATTGTGAAAAAGAACTTATAACTCTATTTAACCATTCCATAATAGCCAATTTTGGTACCTATTTTGGGAAAAGGTACCAATGTTACTACATTTCTTAATTAAACCCTTATAAAACATATATGATAATTTAGAAAGAAAATGTGCAACACCTGTTAACCACAGGGACAGATGTTACGTGGAGGAAATTATTTTCCCCATCTATACTAGCAGACCATTGGTTAGGTCTGAATAATTGTGAAAACTCTGCTGTGTTTTTTTGTATAGGGACCATGTATCATTACTATGTATATTTAGCCCATGTATTATGCCAATTTCACATTATTCCTTTGATATCTCATTAATATTTTGCTTTGCCCTACAAATAGAACCCTATTGGTCCTGATGATGTTACTTACCAACTATCTTTATGTACAGCCTGTTATTTTGGATTGATAGTGGATGATATAGTAGGCAAATAGAAGCATGAATGTTAATGCATTCTTCTAATCTATATATAACTTAACTTTTTATCCTGTCACAAATTTTTCTATGCTATACAAAGTCTCTCCTCAACAAGTTTGTATATTAAATAATAACAAAATCTATTTAAAGTATCTTGATCAAGTTTCTCCTTTTTCTGGATGTCGGCAACATTTTAAAGTTCTCCACTGGCAGTGTGATGTTTTTTACTCTCTCCTGAACAAATAGATGGTGTTGTCTTTCCTGAGTCTCCAACCTTGTCATTTCCTAGTGTTTATATTTCATTATGGCCCCTTTGAAATATATTGTGAAATGCTTCCCAGGTAACTACCTTGCTTCAGCATAATAAAGATCACTTAAATCAATTCAAAATAAGAACTCACATAGTTGATAAAAAAAATTGAAGGTATCTCACCCTAACTTATTAGTGACACTATCATCATTTGTATGATTTCTTTTTTAAATCACCTATTGCACTAAAATATTTTCATCCTTGTTTAATCCTTTATTGTTGCTGAAATTGTTATTGTGCTATTTTGTTGTATTGTCTACCTGTATACAAAAATGAAAAAAATGTAAGTTTACCCTCAAATTATGGATGGATTATGGATTATTAAGACATGTCAGATCTTAAAGCTGAATGAAGGGTTACTCTCCATGCCCTTGCCTACACCATGAACTCAGTGACCGATGTCTGAATGTACAGGTTTTCCTGCAGGCTTGGCTCACTTACAGGAAAACAAGATAGGGAGAAAGGACAGATGTGTGTTCCTCTGGATTCCTAGCCAGTTCCAAGAAAAATAGACAATCTATGTAGTCACACGTGGAGTCTTTGTTCAAAATAATTTTAAGAGACCATTGGAGGGAGAGACTTTGAAATCTCCCCTGCACAGATGAGGCTATGTGTGGGACCTCCCAAGGAGAACCCTGAAAAGCTGCCCTGCGATTCCCCAGTCGTGAAGTTTTTGGAGCTGGCATTTTCCCCCAATTTGATGCTTTCTTCTTAACCTTTTTTTCTTTCTCGTTGATTGTAAATAAATTTCTGGCTGTTCTATCTCTGTGTGGAGAGTGCTTGTTGCTCACAGATTTGGCCCTGCTGAATTCTGCAGCTGCACTTTAAAGTGGCTCTTTAATGCTACATGCATGCAGCCAGGTTCACTTTTTGTTTTACTTTTGAATTGAATTGATTACCATCACCTTTGTAGATCAATAGCCTCTACTGTAATGTTTGTCACAAGTCTAACCTCAAGTCACCAAGCATGGCTTTCTGATTAGTGCATCATCCAGTCCCTGTCATTGCAGCAGCTGTCTCAGAAGCAGCCATGTCTGTGATTTTTTGGAACCCACTAGGAACATATGTCATCAGGTTCTGTCCTAGGAAATGCATATCTTTACATATAGACGTGTATATTTTTGTTACTTCTGGGGGATATTCAGGAAAATAAATTTGCTTCTTTTTTTTAATTGTCTAAAATATAATTTCTTAGCCTCACCTTTCCTCTAATACATTTGTTTTATATCTTTGTCAAACTAGTGGTTAAAAATGCTATACTACTATAGTTTTCATGATCGGTCATTATTTAAAAGTTTATATGGGTGAAATGATTATATTTGCATTTGATAATTATTTATAACCATTGTCTATATTCCCGCTGAAGTAAGGTCTTTATTTTTTACATGTTGATCTCTTTATTTAGTGGCACATTAAGCCCTTGACTATAATGTTAATTAAAATATGTTATCTCAAAAAATGAAGATTAATTTCTTTGACCCATTTATTTTTAGTGATGATCCCAGTTAACCACTCTGGTTTTGTTCCTAACAAACTATGGGGTTATACTCGGATTGTTGTGGTAATTTGATATTCTTGTCAAATTTCAGTTGCATTTTTGTTAGGTCTCTCATTTGATTTAATATATCTACATATGAAATAAATGTCTCCAAACGCAGAAAGTTAGACTTTCTTAAAGGCTGTCATCTTGGATGCCAGTTTCACTATCATCATGTCCATAAATGTTTTATATCATCTGTGCAGCTCTCATGTATACACTTTCTAAGGACCATGTTGGAATAATGAAGCTTATACAATGTGAGGTTTATGTATTCTTTGTCCATGTATTGGTCCTTTGGAACACCACATTGAACAAAGTTTTGTAATTTCCATTATGTTAGATTGAGCCACTGCTAATATTTTCTTGACCATGGTTTAGCTAAATAGCAAGAGCTGATTTGGACTTATATTCCTGTATTTTTAAAAAATAAACTTTAGGGCCTTTAACCAAAAATAAACTTTTTATCCCTAGAATTTCAGGATTTGTTCAAGTAAGTTTCTTGTTGCTACCCATGACAATCCAAATATAATGGGGAACATAACAGTGGGTTTGTTTTGAATTTTTGGCTTGTTTTTAAATAGATTATTGTTATACATGTATGTCACCAGTAATCAGTTTTCTGGCAATTCTCACATAGTTAATCTCCCATTCACATTTTCACTTTGATCATGATGACTTCAGGTCGTTGTCCATTCTGGAAGTTGACCTATCATCTTTCATGTTCAAATTTTTCAGAAGCAACAAGGCCCCAGTTCAGTCATACTCACATGCAGGTGATTCTTTATTATAAGTCTAATCTCCTATGAGGCATGTTATTTTCTTGATGAAAGTCCTGGAAATTTAATTATACTCTGTACTATACTACTGTAATACAGATACCTGAGACTGGATAGAAGATCGAGTGACTCTCATATACCCTTAGTTCTTAAGGCCTGGTAACAAGTCAGCCTGGTACTGAGGGCAAGAGAACTCATGTCAATAGCCTCGCAAGTCTTAGACTTGATGGAAGTTGGCACAGAAAATAAAGCACCTCATTTGTATGTTCAACATTTTCATGTAAATACTATAAGTCATCTCAGAATTTTGATGCACCTATAGCCGTATTGTGAGGAGCATTTAAATAATATCCTCTGAGTAGACACTTGTACATAAATATGCTATCAATTATCACAAGTTTTATGTTCTTTTTAATATTCTCCTGAAGAAAACTTTCCCTACCCAATGTCATGAAATTAATATATGTTCTAAGAGTACATTTAAAAATATTCCTATTTAATATTATATTCTTTCTGGATTGAATTTTCAAGGGTGGTAGGATATATGTCTTAACAATATGATAATCAGTAATGACAGCAATAAGTTACTGTGCAGTAATGCACACTTATCTCTGCCTAAGCAATTTACATGTGCTCTAGTCTCTGACTAAGCAATTTTCACACATTTTTCTTTCTTGTTTTTTTATGGTATTACCAAGTTATCCCATTACTAGGTCTCCCCTTACAACATGGTACAAAAATGGAAAGAGAAATGAACATGTGCAGAAGAGGTCATGTATGTGGGGTCACTTTTCTTTATAATATTATGCTCTTGTGATAACTCACTCACTCTAGGATATGAGAATGAATTTTTTCAAAGGGTGGTATGCCCCAATAACATAATCACTTGACACTAGAATCCACCTGTAAAAGATTTCATCATGGCACTGTAACCCCCTAGGACAAAGCATCCATTCAGTGAAGAGATATTCTCAGACAATTTTCAAACAATAGTGCCACATGATCCAGCAATCCCATTTCTAGGTATACACCCCAGGTTATTGAAATAAGTATGTTTATGTTTATGTTTACTATGGAATTATTAACAACATCTAAAAGATGAACTCAAGAAACCATCAATAATTGAATGAATAAGAAAACATTGTAAATCAGGGTTCCAAGATGGTGGAATAGGGAGGGAGCTTACTGATTTAGCCCAGGAGAAGATAGTTTAATAAAAATGGAGGTAGTGTAATATCTGGAAAGAGTTAGGGAAAAAAATTGCACAGGAAAATTCTATAATTAGAGGGACACGGTGGATCCACTTGGAGGGTGTGGGTGCCCATGGCTCAGGACTCCAATGACGAGAACCTCAGCACCAGTACTGGAAAGTGAGGTGAGACAAGAATGCAGTAGCCAGACACACTGGCAGAAAAATTTGGAAAACTCTAGGTTTTCCTTATGTAGCAACTATGAATGATATTTTCTGAGATATGTGGCTAATTGCACAATATTCATGTTTTTCCTTTTTATTTATTTTAATGTTTATATAAATGAAACCAGTTTTATGCATTTCATATATATACTTTTAAGAGCATATATATACTTCCCACCTTCTCTCCCTCCTTCACTAACTGTCACCCTCCGTCCTCCTTCCTTATTTGTCTTTTAATTTTTCACAATTAGATACTTTCAGTTTATAACCACAAGCTCAATCTTCTACTAAGCAAAAAATTAAACAAGAAGTAGTCGTTGTTAGGTAGAGACAGTTCTAGCACCTTGGGCTACTCTATAAACAATCTAAAGTCTAAGGTAAGCAGTGAAACAAAGCTTACACTTAACTATGAGCTTCTAAATAGGGACTTTCCACTGGATCACATCCACATAAGCCAAAAATCTTACTTTACCTTATCAAGCAATATTTTTATTTTGCCTCCATATTCAGCCTGCTAAATGGAGTTCTCTGAATGTCTTCTAGTTCTGAGTGTTGTCTGATTCATGAATCCTTTAAATGCTTAAACAAACTCTGCTAAATTTATTTTCCTTAATATTTTTTATTTTAACAACATAGTCTGAGAAATTCTATTTCTCATGACTACTCCATTACTATTCAATAGAAGGGATCCCCATGCTCCATGAAGAGGAGTTTATACAGAGTGTGACAATCAGGACACAGTGTCCTTTGGAGACCTGTGGGAACTTCTTTCCATGGTGCTATAGAACCCATTTCACATGGTGCTGTACATACTTGTTTTTCATCTTCCTGACATGCTGCTGGTTGAGTAGACACATTAGAGTATAGGAGTGTCCTGGAAGTCATTCCAGAGCAATCTTAAAACATAATGATAGGGGCTGGTGCTGTGGCTCACAAGGTTAATCCTCCACCTGCTGTGCCGGCATCCCACATGGGTGCTGGTTCTAGTCCCAGCAGCTCTCTTCCAATTCAGCAACCTGCTATGGCCCGAGAAAGCAGTAGAGGATGGCCAAATGCTTGGGCCCCTGCACTGTGTGGGAGGCCATGGAGAAGCTCCTGGCTTCAGATCAGTGCAGCCATTTGGGGAGTGAAGGAAGACCTTTCTCTCTGTCTGTCTCTCCTGGTGTCTGTAACTCTACCTCTCAATAAATAAATGAAATATTAAAAATAACATAATGGTGTCTTAGATACACATACCAATTGACTGGAGACCACCCAAACCTGCACCACAAAACTCAAAAAAGATATACCACCACTTTTTTGTTTCTTATCTGGATTGCAAAAGTGTCACTGGATTCTTAGGTTATAAACTTACATCTTCAGTGCATAGAGGTGAGAAAATATACATGGTATGATTTCAATTTTTTGAATTTTCTTAGTCTTGCTTTATGGCCTAGCATATGGTCTATCCCAGAGAAAATCCAATGCACTGAAGAAATCAATGTGTATTCTTCAACTGTCAGGTAAAATAGTATGTAACTATCAGGTCCATTTGGTCTAGATTAGCAGTTGTTTGCTGATTTTCTGTCTAGTTGACTGTCCATTGTTGAGAGTGGGATATTGCAAGTTTGTCATTACTATTATATTGGATCTATCTCACTTTACATTCTTTAACATTTGTTTTAAATAGGCGCCATGAGATTGGGTCACTATGTATTTCTTATAGTTACATCTTCCTGTTGAATTGGTCATTTAATCATTACATAATGCTCTTCTGTGTCTCATTTAACAGTTTTTGTATAACACTGTATAATGTCTGATACTAGAATGACTATACCTATTCTTTTTTGCTTTTCTGGTAGCATGGAGTAACTTTTTATTTCCTTTCACTTTCAGTCTGAATGTATCTTCATTGGTGAGGTGTGCTTGTTGCAGGCAGCAAATAAATGGGTATTGTTTTTTAATGCAATTATCCAATCTGTATCTTTGAACTAGAGAAATTAGGCAACTTACATTCTAGGTTACTATTTATAGGTAACAAATTGGCCCTGCCATTATTTCTGTAAGTATTCCTATTGTTTGCTTTGGGTTTCCTTTGTACTTTTAGCAAAATTTCTGCTTTCACATTATTTGATAGTATTGAGTATCTTTTTGTGTTTCTGAGTGTAGCACATCCTTAAACATCATTTGTAAGGTTTGATGACTGTTGAAAAATTCTTTCAATTTATGTTTGTTACGGAAGGTCTTTGTTTCACCCTCATTTCATGGAGTTTCAAATGATGAGCCAAAATGAATATCTTCATCTGATACAAGATAGCTCCAGCAGGCACTTTTTATTTAGTCTAGGGTTCAACTAGCAACATAACTATTAGGAATGTACAGATGGACTAATCTTGCAAAAGAATAACAAGCAGGCATAAGCAAGGGAGGTAAGGGTTGCATGACATAGTTATGGTGGGAAGGAAAAATTCAAGTAGCTACTGGTAGTCATGTTGCTCCTGGCTCATCTTCTATGTCCTTGGAGTATGACAAGAAGTTTTCCTAAATGAAATATCTAATAATAACCCAAACCTTCTGCTTACTGCAGCTGCATTCCATTTAGTAAGATAAGCCTTCACAAGGTCTGCTTAGGCAGAAGCAGGACTGCAGCCATGTCCAATAATCAGGAAGTTATGACCTCACTGTGAACACTTAGGTGGTATCCACAGCACCATTCATAAATGAAAGCTTTACAGAATACAGTACTCTAGATTGACAGTTTTTTGTTTACTACTTGGACTATATGTCTTAATTCTCTCTTTGCCTGTAGTTTCTGATGAGAAATCTTCTGTCCATCTAGTTGGTCATCCTTTGAAGATGAACTAAAATTTCTCTTGTGCACATTTTAGAATATTTATTTTTATTTTACTGTTGAAAATTTGACTACAATAGGTTGTGGTGAAGATCTTTTCTGTTCATGTTTATTATGAGTTCTACCTGCTTCTTGTAATTGAAGGCCCCTTTCTTTCTCCAAATTAGGAAACATTTCTTTTGTTATTGTTTCACTGAATAGGCCTTCTAATCCATTCTCAATTTCCACTATCAGTTGGAAATTGTTGGTTGGTCATTTGATAATATCGCATGTGTCTTAAACATCGTTCTTAATTTTTCTAATTTTTCTTAATTTTTTTATCTTTGATATTTTCAAGGATTTTTCTTCTAGTTAGGCTACACTTGCTTCTGTCTAACCAATTCTGTTATTGAGGCTTTCCACTCTATTTTTTATTTGACAGCAAATTCTTTATTTCTAATATTTCATCTTGATTTCTCTTCAAAATATCTATTTCACTAGAAAATATTTCATCCCTGTCTTCTGAATGTATTTCTTTATGTCATGATTTTTTTTATCATTGCTTCTGAGTAATCCTATATTGTTGCTTTTGAATTCCATTTCAGGCATTTCATCAATCTCTTAATCTTACACCCTAATATTGATGTGTTTTTGTGTATCTTTGGGGCAGTCATGTTGTATTCCTTGTTCTTATTTCTTGTTATCACTGCATTTATATTTAGTAATTTATGGACATCCTTGTTCGTTTTCTCCACTGATGGGTTTATCTTTGAATTATGCCTCTATGATTTTATTTAGTGGAGTACTAGTTAATATCCAGAGGCATGTGCTGGGTAGGGCCAGGAACTTTGGTCAGTTCTCAAGTGTGGGATGAGAATCCAGGGTTACACCAAGGTTGGGTGTGGTAAATCTCTATTTCCAGCAGTTGGAGTCTTATCATACCTCTTGGCATAACCACTTCACCCCCTCTCTTTCAAGTTGCCCCATGCCTGGGTTTAGCCCACTGGGGCTTCAACTGTTACCCATACACTGCACAACTGATCCATGCAATATTCATTATAAGCACAAAACTTTCTGCAATGGCCCACCCCAGGCAATCAGGGTGCTCTGAGTGTCTGATGCTAGACATAGTGATTATCCAGAGACACAGCTATACCACACACCCTACTGTACACAGAATTCCCAAGGTCACAGTGCACAAAACTCCCACAGTCACAGGCTACAATGCTTCCCTTTTGTGAGCCTGCAGCATCAACATAGAGAGCTGAGTAATTTCCATAGTTGGGTGCTTGTGTGTGCTCCAGGTTGTTAGTTTAAGAACCAGAGCCTATGATAGGTTAGATAATGGGGGCACCTCACAATACTAAGTGGGTGCCAAGATTCCATCATCTCTCCCAGCCAGACTTAAAGTCAGTGGGAAACATGGATTTTTCCCTATAGTAAAATACCTGGTTGCACATGTGAGAGCCACAGCAGCCTCTACTGGTGTCAAGATGATGCCTTCTCCCCACAATTTGCCACACACTCTTGTGCAGTGATGGAAAACAAGAAATGTGCTTTTCCTTCATAGGAATTAGGTAGGTATCAAGACCCCTGCTAAGGCTCCAAGCTAGACTCAAATTAAGTGTGGTCTGCAAAGATCTCCTTCAAACAATACCACCAGTGGCACAGGTTGATACAGTATGCTACTCAGCTCTCAAACTAGGTATGTATTCCAGCCTTGAGCTGTGGGACCCATGTGTGGTGCCCCCACTCACTGCCTGCACATCATCTCTTTCCATGCTGCTACACAATGCCCCTCTTCTGTATTTCCACTGCAAAATTTTATCCTACTGTCCCCTGAGAATACATTTTCTCTGCTTTCCTTCTGCTATCTTCACCTTGAAAAAATAAGCACATCTTTTCCCTACTTAGCAATCTCAGAAACTCTTAGATTTATTTATTTAATTGAAATGCAGAGTTGCAAATAAAGAAAGAAATATAGAGACAGAAAGATATCTTCTATACATGGATTCACTCCCTAAATGTCCACAGTGGCTGGGGCTGGGCCAGGGTGAAGCCAGGAGATGGGCTTTATCCAGGTCTCCCACATGGCAGCCATGGCCCAAATACTTGCATCTCTTTCACTGCTTTCCAAAGTGCATCAGCAGGGTGCTGGATCAGAAATGGAGCAGTTTGGAGTCAAACTGCTACCCATATGGGATGCTAACACTCCAGGTTGTGTGGTTAACCAACTGTGCTACAATGCTATCCCTGATTTTCATTTATGTGGGGTTAAAATATACATATATTTTGAGGCACAAACCTTAACTCTGTGGATGTGACAAATTAAAACACCAATACAGGCCCGGGAGTGCAGTGGAGGATGGCCCAAGTGCTTGGGCCCTGCACCCGCATGAGAGACTAGGAGAAGCACCTGGCTCGTGGCTTCAGATCAACACAATGCGCTGGCCACAGCATGCCGGCTGCAGCGGCCATTGAAGGATGAACCAATGGAAAAGAAAGATCTTTCTCTCTGTATCTCTCACTGTCTACTCAGCCTGTCAAACAACAACAACAACAACAACAATATAACCATGACTCTTTTTTAAAAATGTATTATCTCTGCTTTGAACAGAAAATTTTCTCAAGTTATTGGCATCTTACATGTATCCATGTAATGAATAGCTAGATATCTTTGAAAACGAGCCATAGTTCATCAAGTACCTATACTCTTCATATATAGGTAAGTGAAAATTTGCCTAACAAAATGGGTCAACTTGTATGTGTTCAAAAATATGCAAAAATAAGAAATGATAAAATGGAATGCTGATTGAGATGAGGGAGTTTGCATACTTTCACAGATTGTGGAAATGTAACAAATTTTTTGATAGAAAATCATAGTCCTGGGTAGACACTGTGGTGCATCAGGTTAAGCCACCTCTTGGAGTGGATTATATTAGATTACCTGTGATTGGATCCACCCCCATTTGTTTTATTTATTTATTTATTTATAATGCAGAGGGACAGAGATACAAAAAGAGATATACACACAACAATGAGAGACAGAGAGAGAAAGAGAGATAATACATTGGCTGATTCATTCCCCAAATGGCAAAAGCAAAGCCAAGAGCCTGGAACTCCATCCAGGTTTGCTTTGTGGGTATCAGTGACCCAAGTACTCTGCCATCTTCTGCTGGTTTTCCAGTCACAGTAGCAGAAAGATGGGTAGAAGCAGAGAAGCTGGGGCTTGAATCAGTGCTTTTATGAGGAATGCCAGCAATACATGCAGCCGCTCAGTGCACTGCACCACTATGCTGGCCCTTAGCACCACTTATGGTCCAACTTCCTTCTAGTGCACCAACAGAGAACAGATGCTATCTTAAGTACTTAGTTCCTTGCCACTCACATGGAGACCCAAATGGAGTCCCTGACTCATGGCATTGGCCTGGTACTGCACTGGAAGTTGCAAGAATTTGGGAAGTAAACAAGTTTGTGTGTGTATAAGTAATCAAATTGTGTGTGTGTGTGTGTGTGTGATTTTGGCTCTCAAATAAAGTAAAATTTATATTAACATTAGATGAGAAAATCATAATATATATGGTTATATTCATAAATATATTTATTTAAAATTTAAAATCTTAAAATTTTAAATTTTAAAACAAAAGAACATAAAAAAGGAAAGAACGCACTCTATTCCATTCTCTATAGTTATCCCTAAAAAGAAAAGAACGTAGTAGTTAAGGTAAAACTGAAACAGATTATAAAAAATAAACTTTAGAATTAAATTATCAGCAACTATATGCACATGATACGCTAATTTTTTTGAATAATTTTGTAGCCGTTGCATTCATTTATGCTTTCATTGAAGGATGAAGATCATCTGGAAAAATTCCTTGATGATGTCAACTCTTCCCTTAGTTCCAGCAGTAGTGAGTCCTTTTCCTCTGAGGGCATTCATTACACAAGCACGAGAATTTTTCTTAATGGCATCTGCTTTCCATGGTGAGTAGTCACATTTTCATAGAAACTCATGATGAACAGACTTCAAGACTTAAATGCTTAAGGCCCTAGCTTGTAGTCTGAGGTATAAAGAAACCAGCAGGATCTATCTTCAGTAAATAATAATTCCTGATGCAAAAATTACCCTGGAATCAGCTTTGGCTTTTTTTTTTCACATATTTAATTTATTAATGTAAAGACAACAGATTTTATGTATTTCATAGATATAATTCCAAGAATATAATGATATTTTCTCTTTTTCTTTTTTTAACATTTATTTAGTAAATATATATTTCCAAAGTACGGTTTATGGATTACAATGGCTTTTTCCCCCCCATAACTTCCCTCCCACCCGCAACCCTCCCATCTCCCGCTCCCTCTCCCATTCCATTCACATTAGTGTTGTCCAATGTGAAGAAATGCTATAACTAGTATTGAAACAGTATTTTTACACCTTGTGTTTCAGTGTGGGTGCAAACTGATGAAATCTTTACTTAGTATATACTGAATCGATCTTCCATATATAAAGATAATTGAAAATGAAAAAAAAAACTTGGTGTTAAATTGGAAATTGCATAGAAAATTAATCAATTCTTAAAAAAAATCATGTAGGATCTCTGTCCTTAATGTGCTGTACATTGTGATTTAATGCTATAACTAGTACTCCAACAGTATTTTTCACTTGGTGTTGCTATGTGAGGGCAAACTGTTGAAATCTTTGCTTAATATATACTGAACTGATCTTCTGTATATAAAGAGAATTGAAAATGAATCTTGATGTGAATGGAAGGGGAGAGGGAGCGGGAAAGGGGAGTATTGTGGGGTGGGAGGGAAGTTATGGGGGAGGGGGGAAGCCATTGTAATCCATAAGCTGTACTTTGGAGATTTATATTCATTAAATAAAAGTTAAAAAAAAGATTCATTTTCAATTATCTTTATATACAGAAGATCAATTTAGTATATATTAAGTAAAGATTTCATCAGTTTGCACCCACACAGAACACAAAGTGCAAAATACAGTTTGAGTACTAGTCATAGCATTAATTCACACTGAACTACACATTAAGGACAGATCCTACATGAGGAGTAAGTGCACAGTGACTCCTGTTGCTGACTTAACAAATTGACACTCTTGTTTGAGGCATCAGCAATCTCCCCAGGCTCTAGTCATGAGTTGCCAAGGCCATGGAAGCCCCCTGAGCTCGCCGACTTTGATCTTATTTCGACAAGGCCATAGTCAAAGTGGAAGTTCTCTCCTCCCTTCAGAGAAAGGTACCTCCTTCTTTGATGGCCCGTTCTTTCCACTGGGATCTCACTCACAGAGATCTTTCATTTAGGTATTCTTTTTTTCCAGAGTGTTTTGGATTTCCATGCCTGAAATACTCTCATTGGCTCTTCAGCCAGATCTGAATGCCTTAAGGGCTGACTCTGAGGCCAGAGTGCTATTTAGGACAGCTGCCATTCTATGAGTCTGCTGTGTATCATGCTTCCCATGATGGATCATTCTCTCCCTTTTTTATTCTATCAGTTAGTATTATCAGACACTAGTCTAGTTTATGTGATCCCTTTGACTGTTAGACCTATCAGTGTGATCAATTGTGAACTGAAATTGATCACTTGGACTAGTGAGATGGCATTGGTACATGCCACCTTCATGGGATTGAAGTGAAATCCCCAGGCACAATTCTAACTCCATCATTTGGGGTAAGTCAGCTTGAGCATGTCCCAAATTGTACATCTCCTCCCTCTCTTATTCCTACTCTTATATTTAATAGGGATCACTTTTCACTTAAGTTTAAATACCTAAGAATAATTGCGTGTTAATTACAGAGTTCAACCAATAGTATTAACTGGAACAAAAAAAAATACTAAAAGGGATAAAGTATTACATTGTACATCAACAGTCAGGACAAGAGCTGATCAAGTCACTGTTTCTCATAGTGTCCCTTTCACTTCACCAGGTTTCCTTTTTGGTGCTTGGTTAGTTGTCACCGATCAGGGAGAACATATGATATTTGTCCCTTTGGGACTGGCTTATTTCACTCAGATGCCTCCATTTTGTTGCAAATGACTAGATTTCATTGTGTTTTTTTTTTTTACTGCTGTGTAGTATTCTGTAGAGTACATGTCCCATAATTTCTTTATCCAGTCTACTGTTGATGGGCATTTGGGTTGGTTCCAGGTCTTAGCTATTGTGAATTGAACTGCAATAAACATTAAGGTGCAGATAGCTTTTTGTTGGCCAATTTAATTTCCTTTGGGTAAATTCCAAGGAGTGTGATGGCTGGGTGTGGGGAAATTAGGCACAGGAGTCAATTCAAAGATGGCACCTGCAGGGAAATTAGGCACACATGGTAATTCAAAGATGGTGCCCAAAAGAAGTAAGGTGGGCAGTACCCAAAGTCATTTAACACCAAAGCTGATTGGCCTTGCAGCCTCAGTGGAGGTGACGACAACTGATGATGAGTGTACAGACATATGGCTGGTCCTGTAAAAGTTGCCCTGAAAAATGACCTTTTAAGTAATTAGTTGGTCCTTATGCCCTGCCCCAGTAATTCTGCAGTCTTGTGCTTTAAAAGGCATTGCTACAGGCGCAATAAACTGAGTTCAGGTTTGCTTGACTTGACTCCCCACTGCGTCTGTCTCCGGGATTGGGAGGCTGGAATGGGTGAGCAGTGCACTCACCTTTCTTCGGACACATTCCATCCTTGTTCGGGTGGACTAAGATCCTGCAGCTGGGTTGAATGGTAGGGTTATATTCAGGTTTCTGAGTAATCTCCAGACTGACGTCCATAGTGGCTTAACCAGTTTGCATTCCCACCAACAGTGGGTTAGTGTCACTTTTTCCCCACATCCTCGCCAGCATCTATTGTTGGTAGATATCTGTATGTGAGCCATTCTAGCCAGGGTGAGGTGAAACCTTATTGTGGTTTTGATTTGCATTTCCCTGATTGCTAGTGATCCGGAACATTTTTCATGTGTCTGTTGGCCATTTGGATTTCCTCTTTTGAAAAATGTCTATTGAGGTCCTTGGCCCATCTCTTAAGTGGGTTGTTTGTTTTGTTGTTATGGAGTTCCTTGATCTCTTTGTAGATTCTGGTTATTAACCCTTTATCTGCTGCATAGTTTTCAAATATTTTTCCCATTCTGTTGGTTGCCTATTCACTTTCCTGACTGTTTCTTTTGCAGTACAAAAACTTCTCAATTTGATGCAATCCCAAATGTTAATTTTGGTTTTGACTGCCTGTGCTTCCGGGGTCTCTTCCAAGAAGTCTTTGCCAGCGGCTATATCTTGCAGGGTTTCTCCAATGTTTTCTAATAATTTGATGGAGTTGGGATGTAGATTTAGGACTTTAATCCATGCTGAGTAGATTTTTGTGTAAGGTGAAAGGTAGGGGTCTTGCTTCATGCTTCTGCATATAGAGATCCAATTTTCCCAGCACCATTTATTGAATAGACTCTCCTTACTCCAGGGATTGTTTTTGGATCCTTGATCAAATATAACTTGGCTGTAGACGTTTGTATTGATTTCTGGTGTTTCTACTCTGTTCCATCCATCTATCCATCTATTTCTGTACCAGTACCATGCTGTTTTGATAACAACTGCCCTGTAGTATGTCCTGAAATCTGGTATTGTGATGCCTCCAGCTTTGTTTCTGTTGTACAAGATTGCTTTAGCTATTCGAGGTCTCCTGTGGCACCATATGATTTTCAGCATCATTTTTTTCCAGATCTGAGAAGGATGTCTGGTATTTTTTATTTTCATCTCTGATTTTATTGATTTGGGTCTTTTCTCTTCTTTTTTTAGTTAGTTGGGCCAATTTTGTTAATTTTTTTCAAAAAACCAGCTCCTCGTTTGGCTGATTTTTTGTAATTTTTTTGGACTAAATCCTATTGATTTCTTCTCTGATTTTAATTATTTCTCTTCTCCTACTGGGTTTGGGTCTGGTATGCTGCAGTTTTGCTACATCCTTGAGATGCATTGAAAGCTCATTTATGTGGTGCCTTTCCAATTTCTTTATGTCAGCACCTATTGCTATAAACTTTCCTTTTTTTGCTGTTCCCATAAGTTTTGATATGTTGTACTGTTATCCTCATTTACTTCCAGAAAGTTTGTAATTTCTCTTTTGATTTCTTCTATGACCCAGTGTTCATTCAGGAGCAACGTTGTTCAGTCTCCATGTGTTTGCATATGTTCTAGGGATTCCCGAGTTGCTAATTTCCAATTTCATTCCTTTGTGGTCTGAAAAGCTGCATCATATGATTCTAATTCTTTTGAATTTGCTGAGACTTGCTTTATGTCCTAGTATGTGGCCAATCCTAGAGAAGGTTCCATGTACTGCTGAGAAGAATGTGTATTCTTTAAGTGTAGGATGAAAAGTTCTGTAGATATCTGTTAGATCCATTTGGGCAATAGTGTAATTTAAACTACTGTTTCCTTGTTGATCTTCTGTCTGGTTGATCTGTCTATTTCTGAGAGTAGAGTATTGAAGTCCTCCAGTACTATTGTATTGGAATCTAAGTCTCCTTTAAATCCCTTAACATATCTTTATATAAACCAGTGCCATGTAATTAGGTGCCTATGCATTGATAATCATTATATCTTCCTGTTGAATTGATCCCTTAATCATTATATAGTGCCCCTCTTTGTCTCTCTTAACAGTTTTTATGTTAAAGTTTATTTTGTCTGATATTAAGATGGCTATGCCTGCTCTTTTTTCATTTCTATTGGCATGGTAAATCATTTTCCACCCTTTCTCTTTCAGTCTGCCAGCATCTTTGTTGGAAAGATGTGTTTCTTGTAAGCAGCAAGTAGATGGGTTTTGTTCCTTAACCCATTCAGCCAATCTGTGTCTTATAACTTGAGACTTGAGGCCATTAACGTTCAATGTGACTATTGAGAAGGAGTAATTTTGCCCTGCCATTTTCTCAAAGATATTTTCTAATATATGCTTTGAACTACCTGTGATCTTTTGCTGTGTGGTTTCCTTCCTTTAGCTTCTTTCATATTGGTGACCATGTTTTTGTGTTTCTGTGTGTAACACATCTTTAAGCATCTTTTGCAGGGCTGGACGAGTGGTGACAAATTCTTTCAATTTCTGTTTGCTATGAAAGGTCTTTGTTTCCCCTTCATTCAAAATGAGAGCTTTGCAGGATATAATATTTTGGGCTGGCAGTTTTTCTCTCTTAGTACCTGGGCTATGTCTTGCCATTCCCTTCTAGCCTGTAGGGTTTCTGATGAGAAATCAGCTGTGAGTCTAATTGGAGATCCACTGAGAGTAGTCTGACATTTCTCTCTTGCACATTTTAGGATCTTTTCTTTCTGTTTCACTGTGGTGAGTTTGATTACAACGTGTCATGGTGAGTATCTCTTTTGGTCATGTTTAATAGGAGTTCTATGAGCTTCCTGTACTAGGATGTCTCTGTCCTTCTCCAAACTTGGGAAATTTTCTGCTAGTATCTCACTAAAAAGGCCTTCTAATCCTTTCTCCCTCTCCATGCCTTCAGGAACTCCTAGAACCCGAATGTTGGGTTTTTTAATAGTATCCTGTAGATTCCCGACAATATATTTTAGATTTCTAATTTCCTCTTCTTTTCTTTGGTTTGCCTGT
The DNA here is from genome assembly GCF_033115175.1 of Lepus europaeus. Taxonomy (NCBI): domain Eukaryota; kingdom Metazoa; phylum Chordata; class Mammalia; order Lagomorpha; family Leporidae; genus Lepus; species Lepus europaeus. The sequence continues at coordinate 176,393,050 of NC_084828.1, forward strand.
TTCCTTTCCTGTTGTCTGTCTTCTAAGTCTGATATTCTCTCTTCTGCTTCACCCATTCTGTTTTTAAGGCTCTCTAATGTGGTTGTCATTTGATCTATTGAACTCTTCATTTCATTTTGATTTCTCTTCACTATCACACTTTCCTGTTCTACTAGTTTCTGTGTTTCATTTTGATTCCTCTTTAATATTTCATTTTCACGAGAGAGATTTTCTATCCTGTCCAGTAAGGATTTCTGTAGTTCAAGAATTTGTTTTTGAAAACTTCTTAACGTTCTTATCAATTTTTTAAAATCCATTTCTTGCTTTTCTTCTATCTCATCATCTTCATAATTGTGGCTTTGGGTGTCTTGTTTATTTGGGGGCGTCATAATGTCTTCCTTGTTCTTGTTTGCTCAGTTTCTGTGTTTGTTGCTTGGCATTGTGGAGATATTCTTTGGATTCTTCTTCCCTCACTGTGTGTTTTTTTCTTGTTAAGTGGACTGTCTGCCTTTGTAGGAGCCTTAGAAGCTTGAGATGGGTGTGACCAGAGAGCTCTGTTTTGTCCCTCAGGGTTAAGGGTGTGCCAAAGTTGACACACTCAAGTTAGGTGTGATAAATCTCTCTCTCTATCTCTCTCTCTCTTTTTTTTTTTGATTTAGAAGGGAAGTAATACCACACAGCTGAGCAGAATTGAAGGTAGTCTGCTTCCAATCTCTGGCTCCTGTGGGTATATTATTCTTCTGCTCTTTCCCAAGGAGCACACAAAGAATCTGTGCTGTCCTCAGTGTGGGCTCAAATTCTCATGCAGTCTCCCACCGGGTTGCCAAGGTCACCGAATTGTAGTGTCTCTAGAGAGTACTCATGTGAACTCTGTGAGTTCTCTCACCCACCATCTCTTTTTTCACTGTCTCAGTTCATTAGCTCTACTCATTCACTAGGTTGTAATCTCCTGTTATTTCACCCACCCCAGAGTCAGATTTTTCTGTTTGCCTGAGGGCACATGCAGCTCTGTGGTCGCGCACAGCTTTGAGGTCATGCAGCTTTTACATATGTCCAAAATGGTGCCTGCTTTTTGTCTTGCTCGCCTTTCTGAGGTGGGCAGAGAGAGAGAAACTCATCCGTACTGGTCCTCCCCCTTTTTTTTCCTCTCTCCTCTAGTTAGATGGTGAACTTTTCCCAGCAGGGCTTCAAGCCTCATTCCCTCTAGTCTCTATCTGCTCTTTCCCCACCAATATCTCTGGTTACTGAGGGTTTGCCTCACCTCACCTTCTAGCACAGCTGTGTAGACTCCCCAGTTGGGCTCCAGAGCTGTGGGCATCCTTGCTCTCCCTGTAGGTCATCCGTGTCGCATCCACTAGATCCAGAAGAGTTTCCTCTGCAATTTTTCCCCCAAGCCTTTCCCTGAAACTAGAGTAACTCCACTTTTATTAAACTATCTTTTCCCGGACTATCAATGTGCATCCTCACAATTCTGCCATCTTTGATATTTTTTTCTTTCCCTTTGCATCCCCCTCATTCTTCCTTCCGTTTTAAAAAAATTTTGTGATACTATAATTTCAACTTGACTTTAAATCATAAAACTTTAAAAAGAGATTAAGTTCATGATATTTTGATAAAAGGCTTAATTCAGTAAGAAGACGTAACAACTGGGCTGGTGCCATGGCTCACTTGGTTAATCCTCCACCTGCAGCACGCATCCCATATGGGTGCCAGGTTCTAGTCCTGGTTGCTTCCCTTCAGTTCGGCTCTCTGCTGTGGCCCAGGAGGGCAGTGGAGGATGGCCCAAGAATTTGGGCCCCTGCACCTGCATGGGAGACCAGGAAGAAGCACCTGGCTCCTGGTCTTGGATTGGTGCAGTGCCAGCCATAGCGGCCATTTGGGGGTGAATCAATGGAAGGAAGACCTTTCTCTCTGTCTCTCTCTGCCTATAACTCTATCAAATAAAAAAAGAAGACATACCAATTATAAATATTTATGCATCCAACTGAGGGTCACTCAAATATTTATAGATAATATTGTTTTACTTAAAGAGACAGAGAGATTCCAATACAATAATAATGAGTAACTTCAACACTCCATTTGCATTAATGGACAGATCATCCAGACAAAAAAAATCAATAAAGCAACATCAGAATTGAAACCTACTGTCAACCAAAGGGCCTCACCTATATTAAAAAGGACATTTCTCCCAATAGCTACAGAATATACTTTATTCTCATAAGCACATGAAACATTTTCTAGGATAGACCACATATTAGGCCACAAATCAAGTCTCAACAAACTTAAAGTAATTAAATGCATAGCATGCATCTTCTCATAAAGGAATAAAACTAGAAATCAATAATAAGAACAATGGAACACTCATAAATACTTGGAAATTAAACAACATTCTACTGAATGATCAGTGGGTCACTGTAAACATTAAAAAGATAATCAAAAACTTTCTTTTTTCCTCAAGATGCATTAAAATCCTTATTATTTATGTCAGTTATCACAGCACAGAAAAACTATGATTAAAAGGATTAATTAACACATGACATCAGCATCTTTAAGACTAGAAAACCAAACATTCAAGTATTGAATCAACCATGGTTCGTTAAAAGACACAGCTCCATAAATATAATTGTAAATATTTTCTTTTCTTTTTTTTCTTTTTTACAGGCAGAGTGGACAGTGAGAGAGAGAGACAGAGAGAAAGGTTTTCCTTTTCCATTGGTTCACCCTTCAATGGCTGCTGCGGTGGCATGCTGTGGCCAGCACACTGTGCTGATCCGAAGCCAGGAGCCAGGTGCTTCTCCTCGTCTCCCATGCAGGTTCAGGGCCCAAGGACTTGGGCCATCCTTCACTGCACTCCCAGCCCACAGCAGAGAGCTGGACAGGAAGAGGAGCAACCGGGAAAGAATCTGGTGCCCCGACCAGGACTAGAACCCAGAGGATTAACCTATTGAGCCTCAGCACCAGCCAATAGCAAATATTTTCAAGAATTACAACTAGAAGACAAAAATAAATGATCAAAATAACTCAAAAATTTATAGTATTTTGGAAAATACAGCAAAGTGTCAGACTTTTATCCTTTCAGGGCTCGGGACCTATTATGGAGGACAATGGTGATTGGAGAACTCTGAGTTTAACAAGTTCAACAAGATATACATTGGCTTAAACTGTAAAATAGAAAGACTTTAAGCTGGTGGACAGAAAAACTTCCATAATTCAGCAAGCAAGAGAATGCAAACCTTTTGGGTGGAAGGACCAGGGGACCCACTATTGCTAGTTTAGAAAAACTTAGCAGGGAGTTGGAATCCATGGTCCTGTAAGGATTGGTGGTGATTAAAACCAGCAGTTGAAAATGAACCATGTTATTAAAATGGCAGCCTAGGAGGTAACAGAAATAAGGCACAGGGATCCCTTCAACAGGGAAGACTGACTGAGACCAGGCACTGAGCACTGATTGCCAAATTCAGCACTTCATCAGCTCCCCAACATAAAAGACATAGGAGAAGGGCAGTCAACAGACCCTGGACTCATCAAACAAGCATGGCCAAGAGGACGTGGTCAGGGAGTTGAAAGAGAGTGTTGGCTTCAGCCTCTTCTAGGATGTTCTTCTTGCATGAGTGTGGCAGAGTCTGTGGTTGGCCAAGACACAACAGGGTGTGGACAAGGTGGCCAGGTCACAAGATAGCAGTCAAGCCTCTGCCCCCATGAAATACTAGCAAAGAGATTTTGGTTGTTATGAGAATAGAGAAAGGCTGGAAGTTGTATTCCTCAGAATGACATTGCTCAGCACTTACCACTGGACCTTGCCAGTGCCCCATGATGAACAATAAATATGTTACGAGAGATAAGTTGCTTGGGATTTTTGTCTTCACACCAAGGTTTCAGATGTGAGACAGAGAGTAGTGATGAGCTTGCTAGCAAAGTTTAATGAAGAGAAATAATGCAGACAGCACACATAACAGACCAGGTTGGTATCTCAGTTCAGAACTCAGAGCAAAAACTTTCTTGAAATAAATGAAAATAAAAACGCAACACATCAAAAACTCTGAAATACAGCAAAAGCAGTATTAAGAGGGAAGTTTATGCATTAAGGCTTACATTAAAAAGAGGAATGTCCCAATGATACATCCTGAAGACAGAAAAACAAGAACAAACCAATCTGAAAATCAGCAGGAAGCTAAAAATCACTCCCTGGATAAAGGACAGTCTCGGGGCCGGCACTGTGGCTCACTTGGTTAATCCTCCACCTGTGGCACTGGCATCCCATATGGGCACCAGGTTCTAGTCCTGGTTGCTCCTCTTCCAGTCCAGCTCTCTGCTGTGGCCCAGGAGAGCAGTGGAGGATGGCCCAGGTGTTTGGACCCCTGCACCCACATGGGAGACCAGGAAGAAGCACTTGGCTCCTGGCTTCAGATCGGCGCAGTTCTGGCAGTAGCGGCCATTTGGGGAGTGAACCAATGGAAGGAAGACCTTTCTCTCTGTCTCTCTCTCACTGTCTATAACTCTACCTATCAAATAAAAAAAGGACAGTCTCTTCACTAAATAGTGTTGGGAAAATTGGATCTTTGAACGCAAAAGTATGAAGGAAACCCTCTACTTTGTACAAGAATCAATTCACAAAAAATCTAAATTCATGACCTGATACCATTAAATTGCTGAAGCAAAATTTCTGGGAAATGCTGAAAGATATTGGCATAAACATAAACTTTTTGGATAAGACCTCAGAAACACAGGCAATCAAAGCAAAAATAGACAAGTGGGATTATGTCAAGCTAAGAAGCTTTTGCATTGCAAAATAAACATTTATCAAAGTGAAGAGGCAACTCACAGAATAGGAAGAAACATTTGCAAACTATGCATCTGATAAAGAATTAATATGCAAGGTGTAAAAGAGCTCAAGAAACTCAACAATAACAAATCAAGTCAAGAGATGGGCAAAGGACATGAATAGGCATTTGTCAAAGTATGAAATTCAAATGGCCAACAGACACATGAAAAACACTCAGGATCACCAATCATGAAGGAATGAAAATAAAAACCTCAATGTGGTATTACTTCACCCCAGTTAGAATGGCTATCATCCAAAAATCAACTAATAATAAATGCTAACAATGCTAACAATGATGTGTAGAAAAAGAGACCCTAATCCACCACTGGAAGGAATGTAAACCATTAGGAAAGACAGTATGGAGATTCCTCAGAAATCTGAAAATAGATCTATCAAATCACCCACCCATCTCACTCCTCTGAATTTATTCAAAAGAAATGAATTAGCATATGAAAGTTATTTGTACTCTCTGTATATTTCAGCTCAATTCATAATTGCTAAGATATGGAATCCACCCAGTTGTCTATCAACTGATGACAGATAAATAGTGTGTTGTATACACAAAATTGATTACTATCCAACCATGAAACAGAATTAATGTTATCTTTTGCAACAGAATGGATGCAGCTGGAGACCATTATGCTTCATAAAATAAGCCAGTTCCAAAAAGACAAATATTGTATGTTTTCTCTGATACATGATAGTTAACAGAAAATACAAAAATGCATAAGAATAAAACTGACATCTTAAAATTTGATTATTGATTTTAGCTCTTGTGTATATTGCTGTGGAATAGTGGTCTCTCTTTTTTCTTATTGAATATTATGGGTAGTGGTTCATTAAATAGTGATTATAAAGTAAATTGAAATTAAGCTATCACAAAAAATTAAAGTAGAACAGAAAGGGAGAAAAGAAGTAGGGAGAGGCAAGGAAAGAACGTATGGTTATCTTCACACCATTATGTCCATGAATTACATGAACTCTCCTCTCATGATATTAATAAAAATTTAAGAATAAAATATTTTTTAAAAAAAGCATCAATATTGACAGGAGACTGGGAAGCTTTAATTGCAACGCTTACGTATGACTTTGATGGGTTCAAAATTCGGTGGAATAACACAACTGCAAGAAAATTAAAATTAAAAGTGAATAGATAATTAATAATGAATCTTAATGAAGAATGGGATGGGAGAGAGAGTAGAAAATGGGATGGTTTGCAGGTGGGAGGGTAGTTATGGGGGGAATAACTGCTATAATCCAAAAGTTGTACTTTCAAAATTTATATTTATTAAGTAAAAGTTTTATAAAAACAAAAATTACAAGTGAAGCCTGAAGAAGTAATTGAATTGCTACAATCCCTTGATAAAACTTTAACAGATAAGGAGTTGCTCTCATGGGTAACCAAAGTGGTTTCTTTTAAGTTATTTAATAAATCATTTAAGATACACAGAATTCCCAGCAGCTAGTTCACTTCCCCAATTCCCATAATAGATATGGCACAGATAGATAAAAACTAGAAGTTAGAAAAAAATCTATGTCTTCCAAATGGGTGGCAGGGATCCAAATACCTAAGCTATTACCGGTTGCATTCCTGAGTGTACATTAGCAGGAAGTTGAATTAGGAATAGAGTCAGGACTTGAACACAGTCTCTGATGTGGGTTATTGGGGTCTTAACTTCTAGGCCAAATGTTCACTACAAAAAGTGAATTCTTGAGATAGAATCTACTTCTGGTGAAGATAAAGAAAAAATTGTTGACATTACAACAAAGAATTTAGGATACCACAAAAATTTAACCAAAAAAGCAGCAGCAGAGGTTTTGACAAGTGGCTTTCATTTTGGAAGAACTATCACAAGGGTGTGATGTGCTAAGAAACTGTATTAAATATTATGGAGAAATATTTTATATAAATAGACATATATTGATGAGAAACTTTTTTTCTTTTTAATAATGGCTATAGGTACTCTATCAGTACCCATCATTTTCACCAACAGCCATCAACACTGAGGAAAGCCCTTCAACATCAGCAGTATTACAAACCACTGAAATCTCAAATGTTCATTTGCATTTTAATAAAGAATATTAAGGTATTAACTTTTTAAAGTGATGTTTGCTGCAAAGACTGGAGCTGTGCCGATCTGAAGCCAGGAGCAAGAAACTTCCTCTGGGTCTTCCCATGCAGGTACAGGGGCCCAAGGACTCAGGCCATCTTTTACTACTTTCCCAGGCCATAGTAGAGAGCTGGATCAGAAGTGGAACATCTGGACTCAATCAGCTCCCACATGGAATCAAACCAGCACTCATATGGGATGCTGGCACCAAAGGTGGCAGCTTTATCCACTATGCCACAGCTTCAGCCCCAGCAGCTGTTATTTTTGCTGCTTTTGTATTTTTTGTTTCAATTTTGTTTATTCTCTAAATTTTAACTATTTATTTTCTCCTACTAGTTCTGGGTTTGACTTGCTATTCTTCTTGTAGATCCTTGAGATGCACTGATAGCTAATTTATTTGATGCCTTTTGAATTTTTTGATGTATGCACCAGAGCTATAAACTTTCCTCTTTTTTTCTTGACAGGCAGAGTCAACAGTAAGAGAGAGAGACAGAGAGAGAGGTCTTCCTTTTTCCATCGGTTCACCCCCAATGGCCACTGCGGCTGGAGCGCTGTAGCCAGCGCACTGCGCTGATCCGAAGCCAGGAGCCAGGTGCTTCTCCTCGTCTCCCATGTGAGTGCAGGGCCCGAGGACCTGGGCCATCCTCCACTGCACTCCCGGGCCACAGCAGAGAGCTGGACTGGAAGAGGAGCGACCGGGACAGAATCTGGTGCCCCGACCAGAACTAAAACACGGTGTGCCAGTGCTGCAGGTGGAGGATTAGCCTATTGAGCTGTGGCACTGGCCTAAACTTTCCTCTTAACACTGCTTTTTCTGTATCCTGTAATTTTTAAATTGTTGTACTGTCTTCTTCATTTGTTTCCAGAAACCTTTTGATTTATCTTTTGATTTCTTCTATGATTCACTGTTCATTCAGGAGCATGTTGTTTAGTCTCCATGTGTTGGTATATGTTCTCAATTCCTGAGTTGTTGATTTCCAGCTTCATTCCATTGTGGTCTGAGAAGATGCATGGTATGATTTTGATTTTGATTTTTTTAATTTGCTGAGACTTGTGTTATGGCCTAGCATATGATCAATTCTAGATAAAATTACATGCAGTAGTGAGAAGAATGTATATTCTGAAACTATAGGATGGAAAGGACTGTAGATATCTATTTGGTCCATTTGTTCTATAGTGTTGATTAACTCTGCTGTTTTCTTGCTGATTTTCTGTCTAGTTGATCTGTCCGTTGCTGAAAGTGAGGTATTGAAGTTCCTTATTGTATATGAGTCTATGTCTCCCTTTAGATCCATTAACATTTCTTTTAAATAGCCAGGGGCCCTGTAATTAGGTGCATATACATTTATAATAGTCAGATCATATTATTGAATGATCTCTTAATCATTATATAGTGTCCTTCTTTGTCTCTTTCAACAGTGTTTGTGTTAAAGTCTATTTTGTCTGGTATTAAGATGGCTACACCAGCTCTTTTCTGGTTCCTGTTACCATGGGATATCTTTTTCCATCCTTTCACTTTCAGTCTGATATATCTTTGTTGGTGAGAAGTGTTTTTTGTAGGCAGAAAATAGATGGGTTTTGTTTTTTAATCCATTCAGCCAGCCTGTATCTTTCTACTGAAGAGTTGAGACAATTTACATTCAAGTTGTTTATTGATAAGAAATGACATTACCTTTCCATTTTTCCAAATATATTCCTATATTTTTACTTTGAATTTACTTTGTACTTTTACTGGAATATTTTCTGCCTTCACCTTCTTTTCTAGTGATGACCATGTTTCTGTGTGTAGCACATCCTTAAGCATCTTTGTAGGGTTGGATGGGTGGTGACAAATTCTTTAATTTCTGTTTGTTATGGAAAGTCGTTATTTCACCTTCATTCATAAATGAGAGCTTTGAAAGTTACAGTATTTTGAATTGACAGGTGTTTTTTTTTTTGACAGAGAGAGAGAGAGAAAGGTCTTCCTTTTCCATTGGTTCACCCCCCAAATGGTCTCTACGACTGGTGTGCTGCACCAATCTGAAGCCAGGAGCCAGGTGCTTCTTCCTGGTCTCCCATGCGGGTACAGGGCCCAAGCACCTGGGCCATCCTCCACTGCCTTCCTGGGCCACAGCAGAGAGCTGGACTGGAAGAGGAGCAACCGGGACAGAACCAGCACCCCAATCAGGACTAGAACTCGGGGTGCTGGCACCACAGGTGGAGGATTAGCCTAGTGAGCTGTGGCACCAGTGACAGTTTTTTTTTTTTTTTTAAGATTTGGAATACATCTCAACATTCTGTACTAGCCTATAGGGTTTCTTATGAGAGTCATCTTTGAGTCTAATTGGAGATCCTCTTAAAGTAATCTGGCATTTCCCTCATGCACATTTTAGAATCTTTTCTTTATGTTTTACTGTGGAGATCTGACATGGTGTAGATATTTTCTAGTCATGTCTATTAGGAGTTCTATGTGCTTCCTGTACTTGGATATCCTTTTCTTTCTCCAAATTAAGGAAGTTTTCTGTAATTATTTCCCTAAATAGGTCTTCTAGTCTTTTCTCCCTTTTCCCACCTTCAGGAACTTCTAAGACCTATATGTTGGGTCATTTGAAGGTATCACTTAGAACTCCAACAGTGTTTTTTAGTTTTTAAATTTCTCTCCTCTCTCTCTCTCTCTCTCTCTCTCTCTCTCTCCTGACTGCAAAATTTGCCTCCTGATCCAACATGGGAAGAGGGATACACAGCAGACTCATAGAATGGCAGCTGTCCTAAATAGCACTCTGGCCTCAGAATCAGCCCTTAAGGCATTCAGATCTGGCTGAAGAGCCAATGAGAGTATTGTAGGCATGGAAAGCCAAGACACCATGGAAAAGAAAAGAAGAAGACCTAAATGAAAGATCTCTGTGAGTGAGATCCCAGTGGAAAGAACAGGGCCATCAAAGAAGGAGGTACCTTTCTCTGAAGGGAGGAGAGAACGTCCACTTTGACTATGACCCTATCAGAATAGGATCAAAGTCAGTGAACTCTAAAGGCTTCCATAGCCTTGGCAACTCATGACTAGAGCCTAGGGAGATTACAGACACCATAAACAAGAGTGTCAAATTGTTAAGTCAGCAACAGGAGTCACTGTGTACTTACATCCCATGTGGGATCTGTCCTTAATGTGTTGTCTAATGTGCAGTGATGCTATAACTAGTACTGAAACAGTATTTTTACACTTTGTGTTTCTGCGTGGGTACAAACTGATGTGATCTTTACTAATTATATACAGAATCAATCTTCTGTATATAAAGATAATTGGAAATGAAAAAAAAACACCTGGTGTTAAATTGAAAATGGCATAGAAAATTAATTAATTTTTAAAAAAATATTATGTAGGATCTCTGTAATTCATGTGCTGTACACTGTTATTTAATGCTATAACTAGTACTTCAACAGTATTTTTTCACTTTGTGTTGCTATATGGAGGCAAACTGTTGAAATCTTTACTTGATATATGCTAAACTGATCTTCTGTATATAAAGAGAATTGAAAATGAATCTTGATGTGAATGGAAGGGGAGAGGGAGCGGGAAAGGGGAGGGTTGTGGGCAGGAGGGAAGTTATGGGGGGGGAAGCCAATGTAATTCATAAGCTGTACTTTGGAAATTTATATTCATTAAATAAAAGTTTAGTAAATGAAAAAAAAATTTGCCTTCTAACTTAGATATTCATTCTTCTGCTTCAACAAGTCTGTTTTTATGGCTTTACATTGCATTTTTATTTATTCTATTGAATTCTCCATTTCCAATATTTCCTTTTCATTTCTCTTTAAGATCTCAATTTCATAGGAGAAATTTTCTTTCATGTCATGTATGGATCTCTTTAGTTTGTGGATTTGCTTCTGATTACTTCTAAATAATTCTTTGATCAATATTCTGAATTGCATTTCTTTCATTTCTTCAATATCTTCATCTTCACACTCTAGTATTGAAGTTTTGTGTTATTTTGGGGGTGTAAGGTTGTCATCCTTATTCTTGCTTCTTGAATTACTACATTTATTTTTCAGCATTTGTAGAGATACTCATTGAGGTTTTTTTTTTCATTTTGTTTTGTTTTCCCCTGTGATGGCTTCTGTTTCTGGACTGTGCTTCTGTGGCTTAGTAGAATGTTCAATTTTTTAGTGAATACCTACAGGCATGTAGTGGGTGTAGCCAGGGTCGATTCAATGCTCCAGGGAATGTTCAAAGTGACACCCAGTTTGGGCAAGGTAAATCTCCTTTTTTTAATCAGAGTGAGGTGTTTTTTTTTTTTTGCTCTGTTGGCATAGTCTCATACTCAGCTCCTCTCCTCAAAGGAGACCTGTAGCTGAGTGCTAGCCCCAGTGGGTATAATAGTCATCCACACTGTGACAAGAACCACACAAAGGATCTGTGCAGTCATTGGCATAAGCACAGATTCTAAAGAAATTAACCTCACCAGAGAATCTGGGAGTCCCGAGTTCTTGGAGCCTCCCACAGTGAGGCTCAAAGTCCCAGCCATACCCTGTGCCCTTCCACACAGCCACAATGTTTTTTTACAGCTCCAGCACACAAGCATTTCACATTTCTGAGCACCCAGCCCCCTGTCAGTTAACCCAGCCAGATGAGGCATCTCCACTTGGCTGGTTTCTGGGCACATGGACACAAGGTGGCACAGTTGGTAATTATGTGCCCACTCTCTCCTTGCTTATTACACGACACCAGTGCAGGGTGGTCAGGGAGAGGGAAACATGCCCCCCCCCCTTTTTGCTCCAATATTTGGCAGGTACAAAGTCTCCCAAGGGACTCCAAGCCAGATTCTCAAAATGCTCTTCCACAGCTTTATTACCAGTGGCTTTGGCTGCTGCAGACTGGCCTCACCTCATTAAAGCTGGTCCTGAGGTTCTCAGCTGCTACAGTCCTGAGTTGTGTGTGTCCAAAGCCTCCATGTAGGTCCACAGTGTCCCTCTAATCTGTATATAGATTCCTCTAATGTTTCCTCTCTCTTACCTGAGATTGCACTCTCTCCACTGCTTTAAAAATATCCTAGACTTGAGCAGTAAATTCCCTCCCTATTCCACCATCTTGGATCTCTCCAAACCACCATTTCTTTATCCAGCCAATAGTTGATGGATATCTGGATTGATTCCTTGTCTTTCCTATTGTGAGTTGTGCTGCAATGAACATGGAGGTATAGCTATCTCTTTCAGTTACTGGTCTCTTTTGGTTTTGGTAAATTCCAAAGAGTGGGATGGCTGGATCATATGGAAGGTTTATATTCAGGTTTCTGAGTTATCTACATATTGTCTTCCACAGTGGTTGCACCAGTTCACATTCCCACCAGAGTGGATCAGAGTATCTTTTTCCCCACATCCTCTCCAGCATTTTTTGATTTCTGTATGCAAACTACTCTAAGTGGAGTGAGGAGAAACAGTGCTGTGATTTTGATTTGTGTTTTCCTGACAGCTAGTGACCTGAGTATTTTCCCCAGTGTCTGTTGGCCATTTGATTTTCCTCTCTTGAAAAATGCCTGTTTACTGTGCCAGGGGATTCCAATACAATCCCATCAAGGTGGCATGTACCAATGCCATCTCACTAGTCCAAGTGATCATCTTCAGTTCACAATTGATCACACTGATAGGTCTAAGAGTCAAAGGGATCACACACACAAAACTAGTGTCTGCTAATACTAACTGATAGAATAAAAAAGAGAGAGAACGATCCAACATGGGAAGAGGGATACACAGCAGACTCATAGAATGGCAGCTGTCCTAAATAGCACTCTGGCCTCAGAATCAGGCCTTAAGGCATTCAGATATGGCTGAAGAGCCCATGAGAGTATTTTAGGCATGGAAAGCCAAGACACTCTGGAAAAAAAAAAGAAGACCTAAATGAAAGATCTCTGTGAGTGAGATCCCAGTGGAAAGAACGGGGCCATCAAAGAAGGAGGTACCTTTCTCTGAAGGGAGGAGAGAACTTCCACTTTGACTATGACCCTGTCGAATAAGATCGAAGTTGGTGAAACCTAAAGGCTTCCATAGCCTTGGCAACTATGACTAGAGCCTAGGGAGATTACTGATGCCATAAACAAGAGTGTCAAATTGTTAAATCAACAACAGGAGTCACTGTGTACTTACATCTCATGTGGGATCTGTCCTTAATGTGTTGTCCAATGTGAAGTAATGCTATAACTAGTACTGAAACAGTATATTTACACTTTGTGTTTTTGTGTGGGTGCAAACTGATGAAATCCTTACTTAGTATATACTGAATTGATCTTCCATATATAAAGATAATTGAAAATGAAAAAAAAAACTTGGTGTTAAATTGGAAATGGCATAGAAAATTAATTAATTTTTTAAAAATATCATGTAGGACCTCTGGCCTTAATGTGCTGTACATTGTGATTTAATGCCATAACTAGTACTCCAACAGTATGTTTCACTTTGTGTTACCAAATGGGGGCAAACTGTTGAAATCTTTACTTAATATATACTAAACTGCTCTTCTGTATATAAAGAGAATTGGAAATGAATCTTGATGTGAATGGAAGGGGAGAGGGAGCGGGAAAGGGGAGGGTTGTGGGTGGGAGGGAAGTTATGGGGGGGGAAGCCATTGTAATCCATAAGCTGTACTTTGGAAATTTATATTCATTAAATAAAAGTTTAAAAAAATTTAAAAAAATATTTGGCTTGATGATCAAAATAAGGCTTATAGATAATAGCTACCCATGAGATTGTGTCCTGGATTTAGGGGAAGTCTGTTGGAGATAGCCTTTTATTACTGATGAACACTAATGTACTGAGAAATCCTTGCCTATGAAATAATCAAATCTAAATGAAGATTTACACATGAGTTCCCTCCTGCCTTCATCTACCATTGAAATCCTGTTTTTCTGCCTTTTAAATCTCCCTGTAATCTGTTACCTCTTCTTCATTCCCACTACCACCATATCTTGGTTCAGTTCCTACTAAATTACCTTTGATATACTTTTTAAAAATTTTTTTTGACAGGCAGAGTGGACAGTGAGAGAGAGAGACAGAGTGAAAGGTCTTCCTTTGCCGTTGGTTCACCGTCCAATGACCGCCATGGCCAGCGCACTGCAGCCGGCGCACCGCGCTGATCCCAAGGCAGGAGCCAGGTGCTTATCCTGGTCTCCCATGGGGTGCAGGGCCCAAGGACCTGGGCCATCCTCCACTGCACTCCCGGGCCATAGCAGAGAGCTGGCCTGGAAGAGGGGAAACTGGGACAGAATCTGGCACCCTAACCGGGACTAGAACCTGGTGTGCCGGCACTGCAAGGCAGAGGATTAGCCTGTTGAGCCACGGCGCTGGCCATATACTTTTTAACTGATCTCTCTGCTTTTTTTCTTACCTTTGTGTCAGAAGCCTCTTAGTTCATCCCAGCCTTTTTCTGATTGCTCTAGGATCTCTTACTCCAATATCTAGGAAAATCATGTGACTGGTAGTTCAACACACCACACAAAAGAATGCTCAGTAAATGCTTACTAAATTATGAATGAACGCCTTACAAAGCTAGGGTGAACATTCAACCTACTTGGTTCTGGATGGTTTCTGTTTATACATTTCAACCCTGTGTCATTTTTTTTTTTGACAGGTAGAGTGGACAGTGAGAGAGAGAGAGAGAGACAGAGAGAAAGGTCTTCCTTTTTACCGTTGGTTCACCCTCCAATGGCCGCTGCGGCCGGCACAACCTGCTGATCCGAAGCCAGGAGCCAGGTGCTTCTCCTGGTCTCCCATGCAGGTGCAGGGCCCAAGGACTTGGGCCATCCTCTACTGCCTTCCCGGGCCATAGCAGAGAGCTGGCTTGGAAGAAGGGCAACTGGGATAGAATCCGGCGCCCCAACCAGGACTAGAACCCGGTGTGCTGGCGCTGCAAGGTGGGGGATTAGCCTGTTAAGCCATGGCGCCAGCTTCCCTGTGTCATTATTAATATGTCTCTTTTACTATCAAATTTGACTCTGAGCAACAAATTATATATTCATCTAATTGTGGCAGTTATCAAATAGGTATCTATTTCATTGTCTCTTCAACTAGGTAGTTCTTAGGAATCAGAAATTGTATTTGTTTAATTTTTATAGCCTCGTTTATTCTTTCAACTAAAAGAATGACTCTATCAAGATGCTGAGTTTTAATGTCAAAGCAAACATGTTTCTTGCCCTCCTGAATTTTCAATCTGGAAAGAAAAAGCAGTCTACACAAAGAATATTGCCTGATATATAAACATTAGTGTGAAATGAATGGATACATTTAAGCATTCCTAATCCAGCAATTCTAATCCTATGAATTATAATTGACAGAAGTAATCACAAACAGAACTCCATGTCATCCTGCTGCCATTTACATTTCTACTTAAAATCTTAAAAATCAAACACCACACATATACCTAAGAATCCATATTTATGTTATCTTAATATTAAACATGAGAAAAATAACCATACAGCAATAGCAACTTTGAATCTCCTTTCTTTTTTAGACAAGTAATAATCCTATGTGTTTCTCTACAGTGAAGATTAGCATTGTAGATACACTTTCTTTCCCTCACTTTTTATTTTAGAGATGAGAAATCTGGGTTTTTAGAAACTGAGCCCCAAGATAAAAGAATTATTTCCTTTTAAAAAGAAGATTTTTTTTTAATTTGAAAGGTGGAGTTACAGAGAGACAGAGGCAGAGAGAGAAGTCTTCCATCCACTGGTTCACTCCCCAAATGGCTGCAATGGCCATAGTTAAGCTGATCCAAAGCCAGGAGCCAGGAAGTAAGTTCTGGTTCTCCAATGTGGATGCAGTGTCCCAGGCATTTGGGCCATCTTCTACTGCTTTCCCAGGCTAGAGCAAAAAGCTGGATTGGAAGTGGAGCAGCAGGGACTTGAACAAGCACTCATATAGAAAACCGATGCTGAAGGTGGAGTCTTAGCCCACTATGCCACAGTGCTGGTCCCGAAAGATTTCTTAAGCCAATATTTCACTTTGGTTGGCCTTTAATGTAGACTTTTTAACCATATTTCCATGGGCAAATTCAATTCTAAACTCTTTCCACCTCAGCTTTCTCTTTGTAAATTGATAATACTGTCTCCAGAATTAATCTAAGGTATAAATGATACAAAGTAAGGCATTTATTCCATTAATCTGGCCTCTGGAAGATACTTGGCTATGTCAGTTCTGTATTCAGTTCTCCTGGTTTTTGTTTGTTTGTTTGTTTTTTGTACTTGTTGAATTAGAGGGTGGTGTAAAATGATTTGAAAAGAACAAAAACATCAAGACACAAATAAAAATTGTATTCTCAAATCTAGATGCTGTGTACACCTGTGCTAAGAGTTACATTGAAATCCTTGTCATTTATTACTTGAGAGAAGCTGTCCAGGAATAAAGCAGAAATAGGATTTTTCTGAGGGAAACAGCGTGTGTGAGGGAACCGTGATTTGGGACTCCCAGCAGTGGCTGTCACTTCTTCAGCTTTTGTTCAAGAAAGGAAGAACAGCAACTGACCCTTGAGATCTGGGGTGGGAAGGAAGGGAAGGAGGGATGTAAACAAAAGCAAAAGCCCTCTGGTTCCCAGACTGTCTCCACCCACCCCACACTGAAGCCCTAGGAGAGGGCCAGTAAGTCTATCCAGGGATGCCCCGGCCTGGACTCCATTTCCCAGAGTCACCCGGTGCTCTACCGTTTTCCTCTCTGAACGCCTGTGCGTGTGCATGCGGAAGAACGTGCGCATGCGCGTGCCTTTACTTGTGGCTCGGCGTTGGGAACAGAAGTTCAAGAGGCCGCGCTGCTCCTTCTCCCACTTTCACTGGGGAGTCTTGCTCTGCAAGTGCAGTTGCAGGCGGTTCGGGAGCGCACACCCAGACCTGCCGCCCGCCGCTTCTGTATCTCTGCATCTGCCACCGTGGGTCCCAAGTTCCAGCGACTTCTCCTGTCCCACCCTCTCCGCTCTGCTCCCCGTGTGTCCTGAAGAAAGGGGACCTGCTCCCGAGATTTCCCACGGCAAGTATGGAGAACAGGAGGGGGCATCTTTGCGTGTGTGGGAGAGGGGTGGGTGCGATGGCGGGTGGCGGCTCCCAGACCTCGATCACTTGCTTCTCAGTGATCCTGGGAGCTTCTCCGGCAGAGTCAAGGCTGGGGCCCAGGTGTTGTGTCTCCCACCGCCGCTTCCCGATCTCCCCACGCTCGGCCAGTCCCACGGGCTGCCTCGCTCAAATTCTCCTTAAAGTACACTGGAGGAGGACCGGCACAAGCAGGGCAGTTGAGAGCACGGGGAAGGAAGGAGTCCCATTTCCTGTATTTAAATAAGCCGGGTTCTCATTTTGGGTGGGTCAAAGAATGCCTTCCGGGTGGGTCTCCGGCTATATCCCCTGGTAGTTCCAGCTGGGTGGGGCTCGGTGGCTTCTGTCCGGGAGGCACCAGAGAGGTGGGGATGGAAGATCAGAGTAGGATCTGGCTCATGGCCCCCATGCTGGACCCTGCGGACACATTTGACAGCTGGGGCGCTATGTGTTTGGCTGACTTTCCCAGCAGCACGTGAAGGTTGTGCAGTAGCTTTGTGGATTGATCTCTCCTCCGTGTTTAATTAACAGACCATTTTTCAATCTGGAGCTTGAGACCATGGAAACGTAGCTGATTTATTTTCCTGCTTTCCGATTTCTGTCTTCAACCCTTCTTTCTTACGTTATTAGGGATGTCAACTATTATTACCTGCTGCTAATCCCTTTGCAAAATGAGAAGTGAAATGAAATTAATGCAAGTCTACCATGTGAGTTAATAATAAGCTACTTTAATATGGATTTTCATAAAGTGGAGAACTATGAAAACATAAATACAGAAAAGTAGCAATTTTTCTCTTCTTGTTCTTTATAGTCATTCAATGCTCTACCAAGCTGATTATCTTACAGTCCATACTGTTTTAATTAAGAGGGCCAGTTACTTAACAAAAATTTTATTTATTTGAAAGGCAGAGTTACAGAGAGGCAAAGGCACAGAGAGAGAGGGAGAAATCTCCCATCTGCTGGTTCACTCCCCAGATGGTTACAATGGCTAGAACTGCCTGGATCTGAAGTCAGGAGCCAGGAACTTCTTCCAGGTCTCCCACACAGATGCAGGGGACCAAGCACTTGGGTCATCTTCCACTCTTTTTCCAGGCCATAGCAGAGAGCTGGATCAGAAGTGGAGCAGCCAGGTCTCGAACCGGCACCGTTATGGTTTTACCCGCTCCTCCACAACACCAGCTTCAAGTTACTTTTCTTATTCTGGGTTCTGTGTTTAACCCCATGACATTTTCAACATGGGAGGATAGTAGAGATAGATTTTCATAATGACTGTGGTCTGTGAAAGCCTTTGTACAAGGTGTTAATGTGAGGAGGGGTAAGGAAGAAAAGAGAAAATATGCCCCCTCCCCACAGAGATGCCCATACAGTACAGTAAAAGATGTGGCTTTGGGCTGGCACTGTGAATCAGTAGGTTAATCCTTTGCCTGTGGTGCCAGCAACCCATATGGGCACTGGTTTGAGTCCCAGCTGCTCCTGCTCTGATCCAGCTCTCTGCTATGGCCTGGGAAGGCAGTAGAAGATGGCCCAAGTGCTTGGGCCTCTGCAGCCATGTGGGAGACCCAGAAGAAGCTCCTGGTTCCTGGCTTTAGATCAGTGCAGCTCTTCTGGCCATTTTGGCCAACTGGGGAGTGAACCAGCAGAAGGAAGACCTTTCCATCTATCTGTCTCACTATCTGTAATTCTACCTCTCAAATAAATAAATAAAACATCTTTTAAAAAAAGAGAGATGTGGCCCTGAAAACTATTGCTATAAACTAACTTTCAGTATAATGAAATTTTCACTTGATTAGCTGAGTGATTCATAGGTTCTGTTAGAGTCCTCTTGTCACCAGATTAATAATCTCTGAAACTCATTTAGCATAGTAAGGTTACCTAGGAAGTAAAAATAGAAAGTGAATCCTGGATAGAGGTTGTTAGGGTAACAACATTCTTCCTCTCAAACCCAGTGTGTTAATGACCTTTTCTCTCATGTACTCCCTATCACAGTGCTTGTGAGTGGACAAGCAGTTATGTGTTTCTGCTGAAAAGAGTTGCTTCACACCCATGAAACAACTGTAAGGCCACTTTCTCAGTAACTATGTTGTGTATACATTAATATGAACTTGAAAACAGCCAAGAACAGGATTCCTAGACTAATCAGGCTAACTGACTGTTCTTGGCACATCATTCCCTGTCTGCTATAAGTTTCTGGCAAGTTCTTTAAAATTTTTGGGAGAGATATATTTCATACGAGAGACATAATCTGGTAATATAGTAGTGATATCATTAAGAAAAGGTGCCATGTGAGGAAGCAGTCTGATGCTGTTCATTCATCATCCCATTAATAACTTTCATTGATATCTACCACAGGGTGGCAGAAGGCAATCCTTCTGAATTGCATCAAGCAAGGAGGATTCATCTACAGTTTATCTGAGCATTCTTTGTATGAAGGAATAGCCAAAATACTACATTGTATACAGTCTTTTTTTTTTTTTTTTTAGATTCATTTTATGTACTTGAAAAGCAGATTTACAGAGAGATTGAAAGACAGAGAGGTCTTCCATCCATTGGTACACTCCTCACATGGCTGCAATGATGGGCTGGGCCAGGCTGAAACCAGAAGCTAGGAGCTTCTTCTGGTTCTCACACTTGATTTCAGGGGCCCAAACACTTGGGCCATCATCCTCTGCTTTCCCAGGTGAATTAGTAGGGAGCTATATTGGAAGTGGAGCAGCCAGGTCTTGAACTAGTGCCCAGGTGGGGTGCTGGAACTGCCAGGGTCTGCTTAACCTACAACACCAGCCCCATGTGAATTTTTTCAAAGTGGGGGAGGGGTTAATTTTTTTCTAATATAACTCTCAAAATAAAGATTATAATTTGCAAAAGATGATGATTTTGGTTATATTTTGAGTTTCATTAAATTTCTATATTTTTGAAGTTAATGAGTACTAGTAGTAATTTTTTTAAAGATTTATTTATTTTATTTGAATGTCAGAGTTACACACAGAGAGAAGGAGAGGCAGAGAGAGAGAAGTTTTCCATCTGCTGGTTCGCTCCCCAGTTGGCCACAATGGTCAGAGCTGTGCCGATCCAAAGCCAGGAGCCAGGAGCTTTTTCTGTGTAGTAGTTATGTTATCCTTGCTTTGGATAAACAAACTCTCTCCCATCCCTCATTTAAAATGCTTTTTAAAATAGGTTTATTTTGAGGGCTGGCACTGTGGAATGGCAGGTGAGGCCACCACCTGCAGTGCTGGCATCCCGTATGGGTGCTTGTTTGAGATCCAGCTTTCTGCTGTGGCCTGGAAAAGCAGTGGAAGATGGACCAAGTTCTTGGGTTTTGTACCTGCATGGGAGACCTGACAGAAGTTTCTAGCTCCTGGCTTCAGATAGATCCAGCTCTGACCATTGCAGCCATTTTCAGAGTGAATCAGTGCATGTCCCAGTTACTCCACTTCTAATCTAGCTCCCTGCTGATGGCCTGAGAAAAGCTACAGAGGATGACTCAAGTGTTTGGGCCATTGTAACCCATGTATGACACCCAGATGAAGTGCCTGGCTCCTGGTTTCTGTGTGGTTCAGCCCTGGGCATTGCAGCCATCTCAGATGGAAGATCTCTCTCTCTCTCTTTTAGCACTTATTTATTTATTTGCAAGGCAAAGATAGAGAAAGGGAGAGAATAAGAAAGAGATTTTCCATCTGCTGGTCTACTCCCTAGATGGCTGCAATGGCCAGGACTGGGCCAGGCCCAAGCCAGGCACCAAGAGCTTCATCCAGGTCTCCCACATGGGTGTCAAGGACTTTAACCTGGCATGCCACAGTGCCAGTCCCAAGAATTTTTGTATTTATTTTTTTTAACAAAGAAAATTCAGATGACATGTTAAGTCCATTATTTTCCACAAAATTTATAAGCTTAACATATTAAGTATCTTAAGTCTTCTGAATCATTTACAGTTGTGCACTCTATGAACCTAATCCACAGCAGCTGAGAAGAATCTTAACTTAAAAGTACCAAGTCTTCAGCCATGGTTACAGATCTCTATTTTTCATTCTCTAAGACATGCAGTCAGGCTGCTGATGCAGCAAATACCACTTCACTTTAAGCTTAATGGATAAGGAAAAGCATTTGGGAAACCAACACTATTAACATTATTAAGTCTGAAAGTATTTCTACCTCTTTACTGAATGACTTTTCCTTCTGTCCACTTTAATGGATAAAAATTGAGTTTTGAACATAATTTTTTCAGGTTAATCTAACACTTTAGGCATTTGTATTTGTTTTTTTTAAGTCCTAATGAAAACAAAAACATAATCTCTAATCTAGACTATTCTGGAATCTTTTATTAGATTTGGAATTTTATAGCAAAGTAACATGATCTGTTTGTCCAAACATTATGGCTTCTAAGAAATTCTCTTCATGTATGTAAATTAATAAAGCTTATGTCCAATATATACTTCCTTTGTTTTCATTTGCTGAATCAGTGTTCAAAGGGTATTTTTAGGATCTTGCCAACATCAGCCATATGTACCCATAAACTATTGGAGCCATTAAATGGACAATAAAAACTGGTTGTGGCTACTGATGAATGCTTCAAAAGGAATCTGATACACACAGATTTTATTGTCATATTCAATTCAACTGAAGTCTTTCTTAAAACTGTACTCTTGATAGGCTGTAGTCAGAGTAATAGAGTTAGTTCTTTATGCCAAAAATACATGGATCTGTTGTACAGAGGCTTTATTCTCTGTTGGTCATCAGTAATTTGAGTGCTTTCTGTAGAAAGTGGAAGTGCTTACATCTTCATATCGCAAAGCACTGCCAGCATATTTACAGCATTTCCGAGCTCTCACAAAGTCCTCCAAAGGGATGAGGTGGATATTGCATTGGGAAACTACTGAAAAGTGCAGGATCAATGACTGGAATAGTCTATAGAGTAGGTTGGATAATATTACTTGTTACACCAACGCTATGAGGCACTTTCGCTGGTGTGTTGGCTGGGACGTGTGTACCCAGAGGACTCTGTATTCAATTATAGCTGTCTGATGGCATGCTTCTTGGTTCAAATGCCAAAGATGATGATGGCTGAGGTGTGTTGAGTGGGCAGAGATGCTACTACAGCATCTTCATTTTCTTCACCATCAATATGTCTCTCAATTTCACTTGGGCCTGCTTGAGGAGTCTCCTCATTCTTTAAGCAATTATGGATATATTCCCTTCCACCTTGCTTACTTTGTGTGTTTCACATTTGCATCAGTATTATATCAAACACTGTTATGACATCTATTAAAAGACTTGGAGTATAGAAGGACTTCATCATGTTTTTGGAAATCTCCAAGCATGATGTTCATTGTCTGCATATAAAAATATTTTCCAAGCATAATTCTCCAAATGGGCAGAAACAACTACTCCTTGGGTAATAGGTTCATCACCCAACTGTTTATTTTTGCTGTTGTTGTTCTTAAGATTTATTTAAATCTTAAGGAAGAGTTGCAGAGAGGCAGAGAGAGAGAGAGAGAGAAAGAGAAAGAGAGTCTGCCAACCAGTAGTTCACTCCCCAAATGGCTGCAACAGCCAGAGCAGTGCTGATCTGAAGCCAGGAGCCAGGATATTCTTCCAGGTCTCCCACATGGGTACAGGGGCCCAAGGACTTGGGCCATCTTTCTACTGCTTTCCCAGGCCATAGCAGAGAGCTGGGTCAGAAGTAGAGCAGCTGAGACTTGAACTGCCACCCATATGGGATGCCAGGGCTTTAACCTGCTGTGCCACAGCCCCAACACCCCAACTGTTTCTTAAGGGCTTCTAACTGATCCATTAATTTTGATAAAAATTTATGAAACTCAGGAGTTTTACTATCTTCATTCCAGTTCACATGGCAAATAAATGACCCCCTTGATGAAATACATAATGATCAAACAGTGACTGCCAACAACCACCCTGCAGATCAGTTCTTGAGCAACTATTCAATAATAGGACACCACAGGGTCCTGCTTGTCATGCTCCTAAGCCATCAGGTGATGCTGTATTCCCTTAAATCATGGGGAGAATGGGGGCAGTGGAGCAAGCTCAGCCATCTCCACTCTAGAACATCACCACTTCCTCAAGCCTATACTTTTTTCAAGTAGATATTCTTGCATTCACAGAAAAACACAACACCAGACTGACTGTTGTAAAAATAAATGGTTGCCGATGTCTGCTCATACATTTAACATTGTTCAATAAAAAAATCCATGATTTTTAAAAAAAGGTTTATTTATTTATTTGAATTACAGATTTACACAGAGAGAGATCTCTGCTGGTTCACTCCCCAAATGACACAATGGCCAAGGCAGGGCTAGATTGAAGCCAGGAGTCAGGAATTTTATCCAGGTCTTCCATATGGGTACAAGGATCCAAGTATATGAGCCATCCTCCACTGCTTTCTCAGGCTCATTAGCAGAAAGCTGGATTAAAAGTGGAGCAGCCAGGACTCAAACCAGCACTCATATGGGATGTCAGTACTGCAGGCAGTGGCTTAACCCACTAAGCCACAGTGCTTGCCCCAAAATGATTTTTAGTTTCTGTATGATAGCCATACTAACAGAGGTGAGGAGAAATCTCACTATGGTTTCTATTAGCATTTTCCTGATGGCTAGTGATCCTGAGCATTTTTTCATGTGTCTATTGGCCATGTGAATTTCTTGCTTGGAGAAATGCTTGTTAAAACTACCTGTTAATATAACAGGAAAATAGCTGTTGCCCATTTCTTGAACTGGATTGTTTGTTTTGTTGTTGAATTTGTTGAGCTCATTAGAGATTTTGGATATTTTTGCTAATAGTTTGCAAATATTTTCTTCCATTCTGTCAGTTGCTTCCTTTGTTGCAGTTCAGAAGCTTCTTAGCTTGATATAATCTCCTTTGACTATTTTTCCTTTTATTACCTGTGCTTCATGGGGTCTTTTTCCAAAAGTCTTTGCCTATGACAATGTCTTAGAGTTTCCCTGATATTTTCCCCTAGTAATCTGATGGTATCACATAGATTTAGATGATTGATCCAATTGCAGTTAATTTTTTTACAAGTTGTAAGGTGGGGCTCTTGTTTCATACTACATGTGAAGAACAAATTTTCCCAGCACCATTTTTGAAGAGATTGTCCTTTCTCCAGAGATTGTTTTAAATTTGTTTGTCACAAACTAGTTGGTTATAGATGTGTGGATTAATTTTTGGGTATTCTGTTCTGTTTCATAGGTCTACATGTCTTTTGGGTGCCAATAACAAGCTATTTTGATTATATCTGCCCTGTAGTAGATCTTGAATTCTGGAATTATGATGCCTCCAGTTTTGCTTTTGTTAAGATTACCTTGGCATTTCATCCCAATTTTAACATCGTTTTTTTCCCTAACTCTGAGAAGAATGTTGTTGGTATTTTGATTGAGATCACAATGAATTTGTAAATTGCTTTTAGGGGCTGGCACTGTGGAATAGTAAGTTGAGCCTCTGCTCATCCATCTCGTATGGATGCCAGTTTGGGTCCCAGTTGCTCCTCTGATCCAGTTCTCTGCTAATGGCCTGGGAAGGCAGTAGAAGATGGCCCAAATTCTTGGGCCCCTGTTTCCACCTGGGAGATGAGGAGGAAGCTCCTAGCTCCTGGGTTCAGATCAGCCAAGCTCCAGCCATTACAGCCATTTGGGGAATTAACCAGCAGATAGAAGACACCTCTTTCTGTCTCTTCCTCTGTCTATACCTGCCTCTCAAATAAATAAATGACTGTAAAAATAAAATAAAATTAAAACCAATTTCTTTTGATGACATTAGTTCTTCCAATTTATGAACATGGAAGATTTTTCTTTTTTGTGTTTTCTTCTATTTCTTTAATGTTTTGTAATTTTTCTTGTAGAGATCTTTCACACCCTTGACTAAATTTATTCCAAGGTAATAAAAATTTTTATGGCTGTCATGAATGACACTGATTTGATAAGTTCTTTTTCAGCCATGGCATTTATATATATATAATGGTTATTGATTTTTGTGTGTTGATTTTATATCTTACAACTTTACCAAACTCTCTTATAAGTTTCAATAATCTCTTAGTGGAGTCTTTTGGTTCCCCAATATATAGGATCATGTCACCTGCAAACAGATTATTGGACTTTCTCCTTTCTAATCTGTTTTCCTTTTATTTCTTTTTCTTGCATTATTGCCATAGCCAAAACTTTAAGAAGTGTATTGAAAAGCAGTGGTGATGGTGAGCAACTTTGCATTCAGATCTTAGTGGAAATGCTATGTTTCTTTCAAATGTATTTACCAAACCAGGAATTAATGAGGAATTGGAATATTATGTGAGCACTTCATGTGGTTAGACAAGTTTTGATGTACCCCCTCTGTATCCTAGAGGTCAATTTTCCAACAAATTGCTTCCTAATGGGAGTATGCACTGTTTTATGGGGAAGGTAGCTTCATCTGCCTGTGATGTCAACAGGGAAAGATGATGGAAAGTCTCCTTTGTTTTCTTCTTAGTATATGCCATTGCAACCACTCCCATTAT
This sequence comes from Lepus europaeus, assembly GCF_033115175.1. Lineage (NCBI taxonomy): Eukaryota > Metazoa > Chordata > Mammalia > Lagomorpha > Leporidae > Lepus > Lepus europaeus. The sequence continues at coordinate 176,418,496 of NC_084828.1, forward strand.
CTTAACTGAATTTCTGGCCCTGAGATTGTCCTCATTTTGCTCAAGAACTGTGTGATTTGTTTCTATGTCTGTGAATGTTAGTGTGTGGGTAAAAGAAACTTTGGAGAGTAGGACAGGTTTCTGTCTCTTGGTGGCATTGGTGCAGTTGTAGATCAGAGGCATTATAATCTCTCATTCAGGTTCACCCTATAGATCTTGGCTGGTTCAGGAAGGGATACCAGTGGTAGATCCTCAGTTCCAAAGCCATAGAAGGGATGAATAATGTTGGATTTTAAAGGATTTTTTTTGTCAGAAGATGATGTGTCTGACAGAAGACCAGTTGGTCTCCAAGTATACAGAAAGTGGTTCTAAAATTTCTCATACAAGATGGCTATGGGATGGAGATGGGTGTTCAGACCATTTGAGCTGAATTGTATATGAGTTGAAGGTAGGTTGCACCTCTGTCACTATTTACTCATCTCTAAGATGAGCATAGCAGCAATACTAGTGAAATGTCCTTACTGTGAGATGTGTGCAGGCTGACTTACACTGTGTTGCAATTGCATTTACGGGGTTTTTGGTGTATCTTCTTTAAATGAAGTTTCTGGTTTCCTGCATTGTATAGCCTGACCATTGATACTCATTCGAGGTTACAGAACTTATACAATACCTAGTTTCTGGGAACATGGAAGTTTGGGTACTGGGGGACAGTCCCATTTCCTTTGGAAGTGAGTAGTTGTTATGGTATTTGAAGAAGGGAGCTCCACAAATAGGAATCATTTCAAATTAATACAACTTAATGCTCTCTTGAGACAACATCTCAAAGCTCAGAGCAGAGACAAGAGTCATTGAAATGTAAAGATCCTGGTTGCATGGTCCAAGCAGTTACAGATCATACTGACCAGAGTGAACAAGATGTACATGATATTAGCTTATCTCATCCATTAGTTTTCAAGATTTAGTGGTACTAGAAGTTCTGGACCAGCCTTCAAGAAAGAGCTGTGAATAGATTAAGGACAGTGGTCTTAAGGGTGTAGCCTGGGGTGGAGGGATAACCTCTCATATCTGAGGGTCACCATCTGCATTGCTTCCTACCATATGTCCATTACTTCATTCCACTATCAAGATTTCTAGCAATGGAGGTCTGTGAAACCTAGTGTGTCATATTTGGTACCTGGGCTATGCTGCTGCCCCCTGTATTCTAATAGTCCTTCCTGGTAGCTCAAGGAGGTTTTGCCAGGATATCTAAAAAAAGATGAAATGAATTGTATTTCAGGAGAAAAGTGGTTTGAGTAGTGTCACATGATTTGTAAATGCCCAGCACCCTAACTTCTGTCTAATGTTCACTATCTTGCCACACTTAATTAAAAAACACATTTATTTTTCAGATCTGTTTCAGAAACTGTCACCAGTTCAAATAGTACTGCTTGAGAAATCTCCCCTGAGTATGTCTTCTCTTTTACTCCTAATGCTATGTATGGATTGTGTGTCATCAAAAAGCATATCATGGGGCTGGCACTGTAGTGCAGTGGGTTAACACCATGGCCCGAAGCACCAACATCCCATGTGGGTGCCAGTTCAAGACTCACCTGCTCCATTTCTGATCCAGCTCTCCACTATGGCCTGGGAAAGCAGTAGAAGATGGTTCAAGTCCTTGGGCCCCTGCACCCACGTGGGAGACCCAGAAAAATCTCCTGGCTCCTGGCTTTGGATCAGCACAGCTCCAGCCATCGCAACAAATTGGGGAGTGAACCATTGGATGGGAGACCTCTCTCTCTCTCTCTCTCTCTCTTTCTCTCTGTGCCTCTCCTCTCTCTGTGTAACTTTGACTTTCAAATAAATAAATAAATCTTTAAAAAAAAATCAAAAATTTTCTCCCTTTCAGTAATTTTTTAAAGATTTTTATTTATTTATTTGACAGGTAGAGTTACAGACACTGAGAGAGGGAGAGACAGAGAGAAATGTCTTCCTTCTATTGGTTCACTTCCCAAATGGCTGCCATGGCCGGTGCTGTGCCCATCTGAAGTTAGAAGCCAAGTGCTTCTTCCTGGTCTCCCACACGGGTGCAGCGACCCAAGCACTTGGGCCATCCTCCAGTGCCTTCCTGGGCCACAGCAGGGAACTGGACTGGAAGAGGAGCAACCGGGACTAGAACCCAGCACCCATATGGGATGCCAGTGCTGCAGGCGGAAGATTAACCTAGTGCACCACCACGCTGGTCCCTAGTAATTTCTTTTTGAACAATATACAGTGTACATGCAGCTACAGAAAATTACTGTGAACCTTTATCACGTTTTCTGAAATAGTAAAATTATACTAAATCAGACTTCATGTGATAATAAGTTTCTTAAAATATAAACCAAAAGAACACAATGACAATATATAAGCAGAAATGTGAAGAACAACCTTATGATCTCCAGATAATTTATTTGTATGCTTCCCAGGACTTTTGTGTGTGTGTGTGTGTGTGTCAGAGGCCTTCCTAAGGTCTAATTGATAGGCAAAGATCATGTTTATAAGAGCTTTTCACTAAGTTTTTTAAAAATTCATTTGAAAATGTTTTATATAGAAGAGAGATACAGAGATCTTCCATCTGCAAAAGCAGAACAGCCAGAACATGAACCAGTGCTTGCATTGCAGATGGCAGGTTTGCTTGCTATGTGACAATGCTGGCCCTGTTTTATGAAAACTTCTAAATGAAATTTTGAAGTTGTAAGAATTGTATTTTGCATGTAATTCAACTTTCTGCCATACTTATTGGTATGTATCAGCATTTAATGTAGGACAAATCAGAAGATACAATGGCTTAACAAACAACCATTTGATTTGCAGTTCTGACTCTGTGTTATGGGCTGGGCTCAGCTGGGCAGTTCCTATGATCAGTCTGGGAGCAAAAATGAGAGTTTAGTCATTTGGGGAACTGGTTGAGGCTTCACTTAAGTGTCTGGGGGTTTGTGGTGAATCTTGGATACATACGACCTCTTCAACAGGAAGGCCCCCAGGGTTTTTCAGAAGATAACTGTCATAAAAAGAAAATCTGAGAAGGCAAATACTTTACAAATTGTCTATTTTTTTTAAGGGAAAAGGTTTATTGGAGAACCCCCTACAGACTGGAGTGAAGGGGTGGTGAAGGAAAAAGAGAAAAGGAGACTGTAAGAGAGACAGAGAGGAGCTAAAAGAGCAGAGCCAAGAGAGAAGAACCAAGAGACCACAGGAGAGAAGGGCCAAGAGAGCAGGAGGGAAGAGCCAAGAACCAAGAGAGCACGTGTTCAGGAACAGGCCCTTTTAAAACTTCACTTGAGGGCAGGCAGGGAAGCAGGAGCAGCGAATCCCATTAGGAGGGGGGTGGAGCCTGGCTCAGGTAGCTGGGCAATGCAGCCACTTGGCTAAAACTGTGCTAGTTTCCTAACATTCCCCCCTTTTGTTTTTTATAAAGCAGGGTTTGTATGGGATTACATTAGTCCCAAAAGTCCAGGAGGGGTAGAGGGATGATGATCTGTCTTTAGAGCTACTTCCTGCTGACATGGGGCAACGAGGTACACTTCGCTGCCATGGGGCAATGTCTCAAGCCACTGTCTCCTGGGTGGGGAGCCGAGTATATCCTTGTAGCAGCATTTGGTTGACCGCCTGGTTGCTAAAGGCCTTAGTTTGTTCCATTATAACCTGCTGTAATCACTTAGACACCGTATTATAAAAGACAGGGTGAGAATAGTAACCAATGATCCTAAGAGTAGTGTTAACCAGGTAATGAGAGGATTTTATAGAGGAGAGGAAATGGGGGGGGGGGGCTCTGGACCCTTATGAGGACAGTTTGATGGATGTGGCTTAAAGCTGGTTCTAGCCAAGACTGGGAGAAAAGCCACTCATCCCTTGTGGGTAGAGGGGTTTGTCTGTAGAGAAATTCTGAACAATCATACAACATTAAGTGGGGGAGAGGACCATCAGTACACACAGGTTGGGAGTAGAGTCATTGGTGGTAGAGTAGAGGCTATGATTACAAAGGAATGAGGCCCAAGTGGGCTAGACAGGATCTAGAACAAAGGACAGAGTCATTATTAATGGAGCTAAGAAAGGTGCTGTCTAAGCTACAAATAAGTTTTCTGATTGAGAGGTAAATAGAACCTGACAGAAGGGGCTTGAAAATAATCAGGTGGGCTTTAAAGCCTTGTAAATTATGAGGCCAGACATATCCATCTCTTCATAGGGTACATCCTAATAGAGATGAGAACCTCCTCGGGGAAGGCACCCTGTTGACTTCCATTACCTAGCTGGCCTGGGAGGAGAGCTGGCCAGGTAAAGGCAGGTGGCATCTCTAACAGGAAATTTACAGTTCTGCCTGCAATGTTGCTGACCCTACTTGGCCATTTCCTCAGGTGGTCACTTTGGAAGCTGGGCTGAGTGAAGGGCTTTTCAGCTTAGAGCCAATAAGATCTGTGGCTCTGACCTGAAATCCTTCGACTCCAGGGCAGGTCCATTTCCAGTGATCCAACTCTTGGCAGAGCTGCCAGGGCTCTCCACAAGCTGACTTCTGCTGAAGCCCAGGCTTACCACATTGAAAGCCACTGCAGTGGACTGGCCTGTTGGGTCTCCTTCAGGGCAGATAACTGTACAGAGCAGCCGGTAATCTTCTGATGCCTAGCTTCCTCTTCCTCCTGGTTTTTGTTAAAGCAGACCAGAGGATGCAAGTCAAGGGGGTGCTCAAGTCCCATCTCTAATCTTCAGTGGCCTAAACTAGAAGTCTATAGTTACAGGCATGTTATATAGTTGTTTATATTGAGGTAGACAATGCCCATGAGGAAAGCTATATCCTTACTTTAAAACTTTCTTTCCCTTTTGGTCTGAAAGGGACATCTTGCCTGTTTACTGTGCTCATGGTGAAGTAAATCTAGCTGTGAAATTATAATTTAAGCTCTTATTTTGGCTATGCTATTACAGAAAAATGTTAGCCATCTCTTTTATAAGATCTAAAATCAAATTTTGCATCTTGGAGATTTCTTCATAATAGAATTAGTTTCTTACCTTGAAGAGAATAGAGAGAGAACAAGTTGGGCTTAGAATAGAGAAATGGAGGAGCCAGTCCCAGATTGCTTACTGACAATAGCAATATCACATAAAAACTTAAAAAACAGTTTCAACCATTAGATAACAACTTAGGAAGACATTTACCAGAAGGTCCAATGCCTTCCATAAATATTAAGAATACAAATATTTGGAAACATCTCTTATATATCTAACACAGTATAGCTTGTTTAACCAGCAAATTCAAGCACAGGCATATAAAATGTTTTTAGTTTTTACCAAATTTAAAACATAATACAGAGGTTTAGGTCACATGAATTAAAATAATTAATTTTAGCTGTTCAAATTTATGGGCATTTTATCTATAAGCCAATGAAAATAAAACTCTTAATAAAATTTTCCCATGTAGACATACAATAAATATACACATATAACATAATAGACCATAGCAGTTCAATAATAGCTTTTTTTTAAAAAAAAAAATCTAACTTCTGTTTGTAAATTGCCAATTGATTTGAATTACTTTTTGTTTTAGTAACCTGCTAGCCATACTTTCTCTCAGTTGGTACCTTTAATACATTATTGGCTTCATCTGTTTACAGAGCCATCACAAAGTACTGAATACAACAAAAGTGGCTGGAAAAAGTCCATCAGAACCTATAGGACAACTAAACACAGAACCAATGTTTTAGTTTTATGAGCAGCAAATCTGATATACAAAACTGTGGATGACAAAAGACTTTAAGTTGCCATATTTAAAATTATAAACTCATTATAAACTCAACAAGAGGCATTTGCTTACTGCACACAGTATTTTTGAAAGCACCTGTAGGATTTTACAAAGCATTTAACTCTTTTGGGCCTCTGGGGTTTTCTCATTATGATAACTATCATGTCTAGTAACACAAGATCTTTAGACTTTTTAATTTTTAGACATTTGTAGCACTAGCATTTTATATTATAGAAACTTAAAATTTAGCACCACTTCACATGTTGACAATACTTGTAATATAATCCAAATAGCCTGATTAGTTGGTGTCTCTACAAGATGAGAGACGTAGGTCCTTCAATTTTTCAGTTGGGCCTGAACTGGAAAAACCAAAGTCCAAAATTTACTGGAAACTTTCAAACTTTGATTTTTGATTTTTTTGAATGCCTGTCAAGAATGTCAAGAAGGCTCAAAATCCAAAATATCTGGTTGAAGTAAGATTCTTTCACATCATAACATAATATAGACCAAATTTGATCATTGTTACAAGGTAATTATTTAAATGTTTGAAAATAAGCACATATTTAAATAACCCATAGCTTCTAATAAAAATTCAGCTGTTTTTAAACAATTAGAATTTAGCAGACATCAAGAGAACATAATAGATTACTTTAACACATTGCTTTAACAGAAGATCAGATTTTAATTCTAAGTCAAAAAGGAATAGATTAGTGTTCTTGTGATGTTTTCCATCTGCCAATGTCCTTGATTTACATTTTTAAATAAACTGTTAAAAATCTCCAAATTAAGATTAAGGTAACACATCAAATTTCAGTCTGAGTTATTTTAAACAGTGTTGAACTATTTTCATAGACAGTTTATGAACTAACCCAAATAGTTTTTTTACAGAATATAACATGCCAAGTATACAAAAGTTTACATTTAGATGTATTTATCTCATTTGGCTTTACCCAATTTAAATTAGCAGTTACACCTAAATAACTTAAAAATGCTGATGTCATATATCTATGTGAATTTAATTGAAATTAAAATTGCATTCATCTAAAACAAGTACTAATTACCCATTGCTGTTTCACTGAGTACTGATTACCCAGAAACCTGTTAAAATAAATTGCAAAATAAGTTCAGTAAGTTACAAAGCAATATTTTCAAAGGTAGTTATTTTCCTAGGTTCAAAGAAAAATTAGTTACAGTGGGCCAGGTCCATGCAGGAAACCTGATTTTCCTGTTTGCCTTGCTTATGATAAGAGCCATCAGAAGGGTGGGATTCCTAATTAGTTTCTCAATAAGCAGGGAGCCCAAAAGGATGGGACTACCATTCCCTTGCTATTATTATGGTAAGACTGGGACAAGAGAGGGACAAAAGACCAGTTGGAAACCATGGAGACAGCCATTCCCAAACCATAAGTCAGAGATAGTAGACTTTGGGCCAGGACTGGTTCTAAGATAAAAGTCCGAAATCCTAGGTGGGAGGGGGAGATACAGTGAGAGTGGGGGTAGTAGCTAGGGAAGAAGTACAAGCAGGCAGGTGGAGAATGGCTCTGAGGAATAGATGAGCAAGGGGCTTGAGATAAGATGGAAGAGATTGCAGTGGAGGTGGGAGTAGAGGTTGACCCCGCACCCTGGAATTCAATGGGAGAGGGAGGTGAGGATGCAGCCCGGGCTGGAGCTGCTGTGTGGGAGATAATGGCTCTGGAACTTCATCCACTGAGGCCTCAGGAGGCATCTGAGCCGGTGCCTGTAGATTGGAGTGGTAAGGGGGAGGTTTACCTGCAGGATCAAAGGAGGCTGTGGTAGTGGTGGTACCAAGGCTAGAGGTAGAAAACAAAATTTTCTGCTCAGGCCTCTGACCCCTAGTGTGAGTTTTGGAGACTAGAAAGACTTGAGTGAGAGAGCAAGAAGTACACAGGGAAAGTTTAGTTCGAAGATAGGAAAAGGCTTGAACGTATGGAATCTCCTTCCATTTTCCCGAATGCTCATGGAAGTGATATTGAAGTAACACCTTGACAGTAGGGACTCCATTTTGCAGAACCTGAGACTCCATTCTGGGAAAGCACCACCCCTACCACCACTGTGAGACTCTGGTCTGAAACTATGATCTAAAACAGTTGAACAATAGCAGTCCACTACATCACACTTGGCAGAGCACAGAAACCCCCTACCATGATCGCTCAAGCTTGGAAATGGATAGGCTACAGCTGGGTTAATGATAAAAATGTAATTTGTCTTTGTCCTACATATGATTAAAACCAATACCTGGATTAATTTCAAGATTATAATTGGAATTGTTAAGATTGTAACTGGTATTGTCAAGATTATAATTGACACTAGTTTCACATAGGTTTTAGGTCAGCTTGACCCCGGTAACCATGTATTCCCCCCTGTTCCTAGCAACCATGAATTCCCCTCCTGATTTTGCAGTTTTTGCCTTTATAAACCCTGTTGCTTTGGGCTTCAGGGTTGAGAGTTCTTTAGGGCATGAGCCCACTCTCCACCACTGGCAATAAAGGACCATCAAATTTTATCAATGTGTGGTGCTCCTTTGTTTACACTTGCTTAGGTACAACAATATCAGGGTCAAACTACTCTGACTTCCGATTCCTCAGGGCCAAATGTACCACCATGGAGGGGCCACTTTTGAGGGCTTGGGCCAATTTGAGAGGGACCATATTACTTAAAAGGCAACCAAGAGGAGAATCAGATGGAACGAGGGAGGAGAAATTTTCCATGGTGACTTAGTAGGTCAGATCGGTGGACAGCAAGTGTCCTTAAAGTCCTGGCCATCTGACTAACAGAGGAATGGGAGCAGAAGGCAGGGTCATCACCCAAGCACCCACTGGAGCCCAGGGCCTAGCCTGTAAAGAGGGGAACAGAGATGGTGTCGTCACTCGCACCCACTGTTGCCTGGACACAGTGTCCGTAGAGGCTAAAGGCCTTAAGTAGGAGTTGCAGTGTCTAGCACTACCACCTTGGATGAAAGTCAGATGAATTTAGATGAGAGTAGACCACAACTCAGTAGACAAGTAGAGTCACTGTGAGAGCTTCCCATTCCGCGTCTTACCTCAAAATTTGGAAGGCTGATGTATGGATGGAGATTGCAGAGCATTCCGTAGCGTGGAAGGAGTTCCAGAGGTGTGCTTCATGACTGGCAAAAATCCAGGACCCCAGAGCACTGGAGGATGCTGGATTACCAATATAAGTTTATCCGAGTCATGGCACCAATGTTATATCTTAATGTTAGCCATTGCAAAACACACCAGACACCGGAGTAAGGGAAAGGGTTTATTGGGGAACCCCCTACAGACTGGAGTGAAAGGGTGGTGAAGGAAAAAGAGAAAAGGAGACTGTAAGAGAGACAGAGAGGAGCTAAGAGAGCAGAGCCAAGAGAGAAGAACCAAGAGAGCATGGGAGAGAAGGGCCAAGAGAGCAGGAGGGAAGAGCCAAGAGCCAAGAGCCAAATTGTCTATTTCTGGGGTTGGTACTGTGGTGGAGCAGGTAAAGCCACCGCCTGCAGTGTCGGCATCCTATATGGTGCTGATTCAAGACCCAGCTGCTCCACTTCTGATCCAGCTCTCTTCTATGGCCTGGGAAAACAGTAGAAGATGGTCCAAGTCCTTGGGTCCCTGCACCCATGTGGGAGATACAGAAGATCCATAGCCAAGAGCCAAGAGCTTTTTCTGTGTCTCCCATGTAGATGCAGGGGTCCGAGGACTTGGACTATCTTCCACTGATTTCCCAGGCCATAGCACAGAGATAAATTGTACACTGAGCAGCTGGGACTCGAACCAGCTTTCATATGGAATGCTGGCACTGCAGGTAGCAGCTTTACCCATTATGCCACAGTGCTGGCCCCCAGAGTTCTCTTTGAACTCCTTCCATTCATCTTCTCTTCCAGGTATGATTCTGGGCCCTCCACATGTTTCTAAGAGGAAAGAAAATTAATATATCACCTGTCAGTTTTTTTTTTTTTAAAAATTATTCCCCAGCTTGTTGTCTTGTTGTCAGTTCTAATTTTAGGAGATTAATACCAGTTTATTTATTTTTTTTAGATTTATTTATTTATTTGAAAATCAGAGTTACAGAGAGGCAGATGGGGAGAGAGAGAGTCTTCCAACAGCTGATTCACTCCCCAGTTTGCCACCAGCTGGAGCTGTGCTGATCCAAAGCCAGAAGTGAGGAGCTGCTTCTGGGTTTTCCACATGGGTGCAGGATCGCAAGGACTTAGGCCATCTACTGCTTTCCTAGGCCATCAGCAGAGAGCTGGATTGGAAGCAGAGCAGCTGGGCCTCAAAAAGGCACCAATATGGGATGCCAGCACTGCAGGCAGTGGCTTTATCCACTATACACCACAATGCCAGCCCCAATATACTAGTTATTTAAAATGAAAAAAATAAACATACAATTTGTTTCTCAAGGAATATACAGAAATAAATGATGAATTTGGCATTATTATGAAACATTACTATTATCTATAATAATGCAATTTGGTCTCTTGTCTTTCTGTTGCCATAGCAAAATATATATTTGTTACATGTATTGAGTTGAAACTAAGAGCACAATATGCTACATTTTGGGGGTCATGTTGTTTGAAACAGTCTTTATTGTCACATAGATGATGTACTGAGCAGTGCTTTAGTGCTATCTATGAAGTAAACACTCAGCATTCTGCAAGAGGAAGAGTTACCTAGTGCTAAAACACAAATCAGTTAAGTTTGTTTTTGAACTGTTAGAGTAATGGAGTCCTTAATGCCTTTGAGAAGCTGAATTGGATTCAGGAATAGGATAAGGAATGTGTGGAGAAAAGGATCTACTGGAGACTCATTTATTTTTTAAGATTTATTTATTTATTTGAAAGGCAGACTTACAGAGATTGGAAGAGACATGGAGACAGAAAGAGATATCTTCTATCTACTGTTTCATTCCCCAAATGCCCACAATGGCTGGGACTGGGCCAGGGCAAAGCCAGGAGCCTGGAACTCCACCTAGGTCTCCCATATTGGTGGAAGAGTCCAAATACTCAGGCCATGTTTCACTGCTCTTTCAGTCACATTAGCAGGGAACTGGATTCGAAGTTCAGCAGCCAGGACTCAAATCCTCTGTTTACATGGGATGCCAGCAGTGATGGTGGAGGGTTAACCTGCTGCATCACAATTCTGGTGACTATTGCAGGTTCTTAAACAAATCTCTAACCATTTCTCTCAGAGAGTTACAAATGCAGATTGAACTGCACACATTCCCAGGTTCCCTTTTTGGGCAAATAATTCCATTGCTTTCACTTTAATTCTTTATAATGTTATTTCAAATGCTTTATCATTTGAATGTTTTGAGGAAGTAATTCCATTGCTTTCACTTCAGTTATGTATAATGTTATTTCAAATGTTTACTAGTAGAATAATCATAGACAAGAGCAAAAGCTAATTTCTATTCTTTGTCTTACCTGTATCTTCTATCTTACTTAAAAATATTTATTAGCTTGGTAGAGAAAGAAGTTGATGGACTGAGAGATAGAGAGCTTCCACACACATTAATTCACTCCCTAAATAACCATAGTAAGCAGAGCTGGGGCAGGACTGCAGCCAGGATTGAGGAATAGAATCTAGGCCTCCTTCGTTGGTGACATCACCACTGCTTCCCTGGGTCTGCATTATCTGGGAGTTAAAAACTAGAGCTGGCATTGGAAATCCAACATAGGCACTCTGAGGTGGCATCATAAACACTATGCTAAATGCCTGCCCTGTTTTTTAATATTTTTTGACATAATGGAAGTGATATACATGGTGTTTTCCTGGAATTTTCTGTTTATTCCCATCATAGTTTTACTGATGGTTTCTTGCCTTTTTCCTCAATGCTTCTACATACTTCTTCCTAACATTGCCCATTCAAGAGTCAATATTGCCCCTCTTTTAGCCTGCTGTGCAATTCCCCTTGACAGATGTGGCCTTTGTAATTTGAATCTCCTGTTTTCCTCAAGCTTGGGCATTTTTCACAGCCTGTAGATCATAGGTTTGACTCAGTTGAATCCTTTGTGTGGCTTTCTAAACACTCAACAAATCTAACATGAAACCACATCCTTCCTTTTTTCCTTCATATCCATACATAACTGTCAATATTTGTTTTGTGACAGAGTTAATATGTTGACTGGAAGTGTAATGTTACAGGTGATGATAGCATTTGAAGACCTGGCTGTGTACTTTACATGGGAGGAATGGCAGAAAATGAACAATGCTCAGAAAATCCTGTACAGAGATGTGATGCTGGAGACCTACAGCAGCCTCTTCTCCTTGGGTCAGTAACACCCATCACATGCCCAGTGATAACATTTTCTTGCCATTTGACAAATAAGTGAACACTTTATAAAGTTTAATAATAGGCAGGCCGGCGCCGTGGCTCAACAGGCTAACCTCCACCTTGCAGCGCTGGCACACCGGGTTCTAGTCCCAGTCGGGGCGCCAGATTCTGTCCCGGTCGCCCCTCTTCCAGGCCAGCTCTCTGCTGTGGCCAGGGAGTGCAGTGGAGGATGGCCCAAGTGCTTGGGCCCTGCACCCCATGGGAGACCAGGATAAACACCTGGCTCCTGCCATCGGATTAGCGCGATGCGCCGGCCGCAGTGCGCGGACCGCGGCGGCCATTGGAGGGTGAACCAACGGCAAAGGAAGACCTTTCTCTCTGTCTCTCTCTCTCTCTCACTGTCCACTCTGCCTGTCAAAAAAAAAAAAAAAGTTTAATAATAGGCAAGTATAGAATTTGAGTCCATGAATAATCTGAATATTTAACATCTAGCAAAATATTCAAATTAGAACATTTGTTGCATAGCTCCTGGATCAAGCTGTAGTCCTTTAAATAACCCAAGATAGTGATTTCACAGTCTTATATTGTTTCCATTAATAGGGCACTGTACTACCAAACCTGACTTGATCTTCAAGCTGGAGCAAGGAGCAGAGCCATGGATGGTGGAAGAATGCCTGAATCAGAGCCTTTCAGGTCAGTCTACAAATAAGGGACGGGGAGGCCAAGGCAGAAAGTGTGCAGATGTTGACTGGTGCTCTTTCCAAGATTTTTTTAAGCCTTACTCCTGATGACAGCTGGTTTTGTGCATCAGACACAGGCGTTCTAAAGTATTTAGAGATACCAGGATCTTGCTAACTCATTTGTTCTTGGTAAACGTGTTCTTTGATTTAAAAAATTTCCAATCATTTTCTGATGTTACTAAGGCTTTTATCTTGGTTTGATACATTCCCCAAATTCTTTTTTTTTTACATTCCCCAAATTCTAACTTGTCTTTCTCTACACTTTCATATATTTTCCTTCATGCTTGTTAATTAGGCAACACACAGAAACTTATTTCTTTTTTAAGATTAATTTTTTTCTTTTTTTTAAGATTTATTATTTATTTGAAAGTCAGAGAAAGAGAAGAAAGAGAGTGACAGAAAGAGAGAGAGAGACAGAAAGAGAGAGAGAGAGAGAGAGAGATCTTCCATTATTGCAGTGGATTCATTTCTGGGAGGAGGAGCGTGGTGGGGGCAAGCCTGGGAGTTGGGTGAAAGCATGAGCATGGCCTTCTCATTCCACCACATTTCCCCCTTTTTGTTTATTTTTGAGCAATGGGAGGCTTGATTCTTGGCCATACCATTGTTGACCCCGTTTCCATGTGGTCTCTGTATGCAGCTTTTCCTGTCTTAGCTTGTTCCCCAGGGGATCTTACCTGTCATTGACTAAGCAGCACTCAAAATGGGAGACCACAGGAGTGCTTGCTCAGATGTGGGTAGGAATGAGGAACAATGTTAATCAGGAATGGCTTGACTGCATACAGGCTGTGGGCCATTTGAGTGGCTGACCAGAGCTAGTGGGGTATAAAACAGTAATGGATGAGGCTTTGGACAGTTCCTCAGGGTAGGATGATAGGGCAGGTGCATCCGCTAACAAGGCATACTCTCAGTCTTGTTCAGCTGGTTCTGATTGGCTGTCAGTTGTAGGCTTGATGTTTCTGACTGGTACCCAAATGGGCTGTCCCACATTCTCTGGAAAGACACAAGCATATCCTTGACCTCTGGTTAGCAGAGGGTGTGGTCCCTTCCATTCTCCTGTCAGGGGGTCTTTCCACCTAACCATAGGGGCTGGGGTCTCGGATGGAAAGGATCCCCAGTGTTTATAAGCTGGGCTGATCCCTTGAGAATCAAAATTAAGAAAATTGATAGTGAAAAGGTCCTCAGTCAAATCAAGCTGTCGGTCTGGGGGCATATGATTGTTTTTCTGTCCTTGTAAGAGTTTTCTATCCTTGTAAGAGATCTTTAATCATCCTATGAGTTCTTTCAATGATGGCCTGTCCCTGTGGGTTGTATAGGATACCTGTGGTAGACTGTATATTCCAGGATTTCAGGAAGGAATTAAATTCCTGTGATGTATACACTAGCCTGTTATCAGTCTTTATGGTCCAGGGGACACCAAGGACCAGCATGGCTGATTTAACTGCCTTTATCACATTACTAGCCTTTTCTCCAGATAGGGCTGTTGCAAATATAGCCTTTGAAAAAATATCTGGCTGGCGCCGTGGCTTAACAGGCTAATCCTCCGCCTTGCGGCACCGGCACATCAGGTTCTAGTCCCTGTCGGGGCACCGATCCTGTCCCGGTTGCCCCTCTTCCCGGCTGGGGAGTGCAGTGGCGGATGGCCCAGGTTCTTGGGCCCTGCACCCCATGGGAGACCAGGAGTTGCACCTGGCTCCTGCCATCGGAACGGCGTGGTGCGCCGGCCGCAGCGTGCCTACCGCGGCGGCCATTGGAGGGTGAACCAACGGCAAAAGGAAGACCTTTCTCTCTGTCTCCCTCTGCTGTCCACTCTGCCTGTCCAAAAAAAAAAAAAAAAAAAAAAAGAAAAAATATCTACCACCACATGGACAAACTTAAGTTTACCAAAGGAGTTAATGTGGGTGACGTCCACTTGCCAGAGTTTATTAGGAGCAAGGGCTTGTGGGTTCACTCCTGCTTGTTTCAGTGGGTCTAATGGAGTGAGGGGTGCACAATTCTTGTAAGAGTGCACTAGGTGTTTGCATTGGTTCATTGTTAGCTCTAGGAAAAGCAATTTTATGTTGCTTGCTGACATATGAAATTTTTGGTGTAGAATACGGGCTTGTTCTAGGTGTCCAGTGGAAGCTGTGTTGCAGGAGATAAGATGATCAACCTTTTTGTTGCCTTGGTGAATAAAGCCAGGTAACCCAGTATATGATCTTACCTGTGAGATATACCATGGGTGTTTTCTGTTCTCAGCTATCTCTTTAAGTGTTGTGAACATCTGGTCAGTTGTCTTATTGGTCAGGTTAAAGACTGCAAAAGGGATCATCTTTGCTACTTGTACTGAGTATTTGCTGTCTGGAAATATATTTACCGGCCCATCCTGGCTAAGGAGTAGAACCTTATTATCCTTATTTCTCCCAATTGTACTGATCCCCCAAGGGGTTCTACATGGATCTTATCTTTTTCTGTCGAGGATTTGATCACTATTTCAAACAGCAACTTGTTGGCATCCGTAAATGCACACAGTGCCATGGGTATAGGTTGATTAGCAGGGAAAGCATGTTTTGTATAGTCTATTTCTAAGGTTTGTAATGTCTGGAGTAGCCTGTCCACTGGCAGGTGATTGTCAACCTGTCCTGGAAAATTTATCATTAATGTTTGAAAGAGCATGCTATTCTGCATCAATGTTGACAGTTGTAATTGTGATAGGGGTAGGACCACTATGTCTGGCTCTGTGTTACACATCTTATTGGCATAATATCTTAATTTAAGTCCCATCATAAGGATGGCATCTACTTTGTTAACTATTTTATGACACTCACTCCAGGCTATGTGCACCCAAAAAAGTGGTCCGTGTTGTTGCCAAATAACTCCTAAAGGGACCTTGAGGGTAGATATGGTTATGGCATATAGAGGCACCTGAGGGTCATATCTACAGGTTTTTAAATTTGATAACTGGGTGTTGATCTTTTCTATAGTAGATTTGGCTGCTGGTATCAATGTGATTTTTGAAGAAGGGCTATTCCCCTTAGTAAGCTCTGTAGGTGTTAGGAGAAGGAAGGGCTTTAGCCAATTGATTTGGCCTCATAGTTGCTGAAGTTCATTAAGTGAGTATTTATGCTTGACTTTTAGGTTTGGGCCCATTGGAGATATATGGGAGGAGATTTGATAACCCAAGAATTGAAAGGGAGGAAAATGTTGTACCTTTTCCGTGGCAATAGACAAACCCAGGAATTGTTAATTTCTTACTGTCTCACTTAGATAGGCCTTCAGAGTTGCTGTATTCTTGTGAGCAAGTAAGATATCATCCACATAATGTATGACCAAGGACTGATCTTGATCATGAGAAACGTATCTTTGGCAAATGGCAGGGCTATTTTTCATGCCTTGTGGGAGTACTGTCCACTGGAATCTTTTTGCAGGGAGCTGGAAATTGGGCTCCCATACTGTAAAGGTGAAGTAGGCCTTATCTGCTCCATGATGGGAATGGAAAAGGAGCAATCTTTGATATCAATGATAACTATGTGGTATCCATTAGGAATGGCCCCTGGATGGGGAATGCCAGCCTGGAATGTTTCCATCTTTTTTATGATTTTGTTGATGGCTCTCAAATCCTGTAGTAGCCTATATTTTCCCTGTTTCTTTGGTATCACAAAAATGGGTGTGTTGTGAGGGCTAGTAGAGGGCTCTATGTGTCCCTTTTCCAATTGTTCCTGTACCAATTTTCTAAGGATGCCAAGTTTGGGTTGTAATATTGGCCACTGCTCTACTCAGATGTTTCCTGTTTTTTTCCCATTCAATGGGGATTGGGCCTGGCTTTTGTATGAGGTGAGCAGTGGCCCCTAGAATTGGGGGTGAATCTTACTTGTAGGCTCTCCATTAAAGCTGTTGGCTTGTGGAGATTTATGATCCATAGTAAGGACTGCTTGCATTTGTGAGAGCACATCTCTGCCCCATAAGGTTGTGGAAACCTCAGCAATTAGTGTAAAGATGGTTCCCGTATCTCCATTGTCATCTTGCCACGTTACAGGCGTGATGACCTGATCAGCCGATTTTAATCCTCCAACACCTTGGAGGTTGGGCCCAGGCACCTCAGCGGCTTATGGCATTATGCAGGGGGTTCCCTATGTTAGACAAACAGATAGCAGTGTATCATATCATACGTATGCCCTGTGCTTAGTGGGAGACTTCCTTGATTCATTAGGTTAAGGCCGTATGCCCACACAGTGCCTCCGGAGTGTCACCTCTCTCATGTGAGGGAAGATGACTTGGTTCCAAATTCTGGGATGACCAATCCCTTATGTGAATTCGCTGGGTGAACCAAAAGTAAAAGGAGGAACCAAGAAGTGGTGTACGCTTCTGGGCAGTGTGTGCCTAACCTGGGGTCACTTAGACCAAGGACAAGAACAAGGGAAGGGGTGTAGCAGGGGGTTCTGTGCTCACCCTCATAGAATTGAACAACACACAAAACACCGAGGGGCCTATTTGCCAAAATCCAAGGGGGACCTTGCTGAGTCTGAGATGCTGTCTCAATCTCAGTCACATTGGCGTGCCAGAAGTTGAGATTGATTTCTTTCTGAGAGGAGGAGTGTGGTGGGGGCAAGAGGTGCAGAGTCACCACACAGACCTCAGGACTCAGGTGAAAGCAGGCCAGAGGCAAGCAGCCTGCAGACTGGTTTATTTCAGTTGCTACAACAGCTTATATAGCCAAGGCAACCAATCTGGTCAAATGGCGGTCTATGCCCTAACCAATCACACCCTGTTGCCAGGCAGTTTCTGAAGCCATCCAATCACAGCCTGTTGCCAGGCAGACTCCACTGTCATGTGATTCCTGAAACCATACAATCACAGCCTGTTGCTAGGCAGACTCTGTTGCCAGTAGCCATCTTGGCATGGCCTTCTCATTCCACCACATTGGCTGCAATGGCTGGAACTGTGCCAATCTGTAGCCAAGAGCTAGGAACCAGGAGCCAAGAGCCAGGAGCTTCTTCTGGATCTCCCACATGGATACAGGGACTCAAAGACTTGGGCCATCTTCTACTGTTTTTTTAGGCCATACAGAGAACTAGATTGGAAGTGGAGCAGCTGGGACTTGGACCGGCACCATATTTGATGCCGGCACTGCAGGCGGTGGCTTTACTCCCTGCACCACAGCACCAGCCCCCAGAAACTTATTTCTAACACATTGCTCAGATTGAGTTCCCACTCATGATTTTGCCCAGGCACAGACCTTGCTATTTTAAGCATCTCAGGACTAATCAATAAATGTGAACTCTCTTCATCTCTTTCTCTTTTTTATTTTCCTCTGTGCCTCTCAAATAAATAAGAAAATTATAGTTTGTTGGAAACATTTGAGGATGGAGCCTATGGCTTGCAAACCTCTGTTCCATTCTCTTTTTTTCTCTCATTCTGTCTCTCTGACTCTCAAGTAAGTAAATATGTAAATGCTAAAAGATAGTCATGAGTAAGCCTCTGTGTGTGACATCAGAAATCATGAAGCTGAGGATAGCACTGCATTGAGACATCAGAAATTATGAAGCTAGGAATGACACTGTGGTGCAGTGTGTTAAAGCTCCCCCTGCAGCACTAGTGTCCTATATGGGTGCCAGTTCAAGTCTCAGCTGGTCCTCTTCTAATCCAGCTCTCTGCTAATGCACCTGAGACAGGAGAGGATGGCCCAAGTCCTTGGCTTCCTGCACCCATGAGGGAGACATAAAAGAAACTCCTGGCTCCTGGCTTCATCTTGGCCCAGCCTCGGTTGCTGTGTCCATCTGGGAAGTGAACCAGC
Organism: Lepus europaeus; assembly: GCF_033115175.1. Classification (NCBI taxonomy): domain Eukaryota; kingdom Metazoa; phylum Chordata; class Mammalia; order Lagomorpha; family Leporidae; genus Lepus; species Lepus europaeus. Next base: position 176,437,022 of record NC_084828.1, read on the forward strand.
AAATAGAAGACTTCTCTCTTTTTCTGCTTCTCTCTATAACTTTCAAATAAATAGCTTTCAAATAAATAAAATAAATCTTTTTTTAAAAAATCATGAAACTAAGCATGAACTTGAATAAAAACATGAAAATAAGTTATCCTTGACTCACCAAGAAAGCAATGAGATTCTGAGACCCAAGATCAAGTAGCCTCATGAGTTTATGTTGACTGGCTCAGATTTCTTTAAGGGTGGAGTTTGAAGTATGACTTTTCTTATTTTTCAGTATCATTGAAAAACAAGCAAACAAAAAGATAACAAAAGGCATAGGAAATTGAGCTTTCTGTGACAATAGGAGGCAACTGATCCAAAGCCTCCAGAAATTTAAATTATCACACAGGAATGTTTATAGAAAGAATTGAGAGGAGATAACCAGCATTGATGATTTCAGAATGAGCTAGAAAACACTTTCAAAGAAGATGAACACATCCTGGTTTGCAGAAACAAATTCTCCAAACTGATTGGGAGTGTATAACTAAGGTGGTATATTGGGACTTTCTGTACCTGTTGTACTTCTGAGAAGCTGAAGGTGTCATGTGTCCTTAGGAATTTGGGGAAGCTGTCATAGAGTAGAGACAAAGTAGTTTTTCATTTGAAAAATTCCACAAATGATGTTTACCTAGGAAGACTGAACATGATAAAATCATAGATTAAAATCCTATGCCTTAAGTGTGGTCCTGCTTAAAGTACAGACACATTTCACTCTTCTCCACCTGCAAGTAAATGATCCAGTGAAACTTTCTCATATTTATGGTTGCAATATCAGAGAAGCACAAAATACACAATTTTTTTTATAAAAAGAAACTGGAGAAAAAAGACAGGGAAAAAACTGGTTGCTAGATAGTAGGTGAATATTTTTATTAAATATTTGTCCATCCTTTAAAATCTTTTATAGTTATTTCATCTTTGTGAAAGGCACAGTGATAGTGAGAGGAGAAAGAGAGAGAAGGAGCTCCTCTATTAGCTCACTCCCCAGATGCCTACAACACTTAGGTCATACTAGTCTGAAGCCAAAACTCTAGAATTCCATCTAGTCTTCCCTGGTGTATCACAGGTTCCCTGGTGTATCACAGGCACATGAACCATTATCTGCTGCCTCCCAATTTACATAGGCAGAGAGCTGTACTGAAGACAGAGTAGCCAGGGCTCAAACTGACACTTTTTTGAGATTCAGGTATCCCACACATCTTAGCACAAAAGTCATTCTACCATACTTGAAAAATTCTGATAGTAAACAGGATCATGTTTGAACATTGGGAAACCTTATGACACAACTTAATATATTACTGTATTAAGGAGAAAAACTGTATAATGGTCATAAATAAGTATCTCATACTGATTTTGTGAAAATCTTATGCCACTTGGATAACAAGTAACTTCATTCCCTTTACATAAGTATGACAGGAGAAACAGTTACATGTGATTCAGTGACATGATTGCTTTTTTCTCATTTCAGTGGGCATGAAAAAGAATGACCTGATTAGGATCAACCAGGAAAGTTGGGACAAAAATCTGAATCAGGATTTTATGAAAAATAACAAGACATCAGCCCCCAAGAGAGTTGAATTAAGAACAACACTTAGTTTAAATTTAAGCCATATTCCAACAATGATTATTAAAAAGGGAACCTATTCAGGATTGAAGCCTGAGGAATGCAATATATGTCACACTGTGTATCTCCCCAGTGGGCCTGATCAACTACAGGCTGGAAAGAAATTTGGTAACACTAAGGTGTCTGGAAATACTCTCCAGTTCTGTGAGCCTCTTGGTCAGTGTGACAAGATTCACATCATGAGGCAGCCATTTGGACCCACTGGACAAGCAAAAGTCTTCACAAGAAATATGTTCTGTAAATCTGAGAGGGTTCATATGGGAGAAAATTGTAATAAGGCAGCTGTCACTTTTGGAAAAGCAACTCAAATAGAAAAAACTATCCATGAAAATTCTAGCCTCAATATACATCAACAAACCCACATAAGAGAGAAATTTTATGAATACATTAGGGATGATGAACCTGTCATTCACCAATTACATCTTGCAATAAAACAGAAACCACATATAAGGGAAAAACTCTACACATGTAAACCTTGTGGAAAACCACTGAGCTCTAAATCATCTTATGAATGTAATGACTGTGGAAAAGCATTTGGACAAAAGTCAGCCTTCCTCATACATCAGAGAATTCACACAGGGGGGAAACTTTATGAATGCCTTCATTGTGGAAAAGGCTCTCTGTGGAAGTCATCCTTCCTCATACATCAGCAAATTCACACAGGGGAGAAACCTCATCAATGTAATGACTGTGGAAAAGCCTTTGGACAAAAGTCAGACCTCATAATGCACCAGAGAATTCACACAGGGGAGAAACCTCATCAATGTAATAATGACTGTGGAAAAGCCTTTAGACACAAGTCAAAGCTCATAATGCACCAGAGAATTCACACAGGAGAGAAACCTCATGAATGTAATGACTGTGGAAAAGCCTTTGGACAGAAGTCAAACCTCATCATGCATCAGCGAATTCACACAGGGGAGAAACCTCATCAATGTAATGACTGTGGAAAAGCCTTTGGACAGAAGTCAACCCTCATAATGCACCAGAGAATTCACACAGGAGAGAAACCTCATGAATGTAATGACTGTGGAAAAGCCTTTGGACGCAAGTCAAACCTCATCATGCATCAGCGAATTCACACAGGGGAGAAACCTCATCAATGTAATGACTGTGGAAAAGCCTTTAGACACAAGTCAAAGCTCATAATGCACCAGAGAATTCACACAGGAGAGAAACCTCATGAATGTAATGACTGTGGAAAAGCCTTTGGACAGAAGTCAAACCTCATCATGCATCAGCGAATTCACACAGGGGAGAAACCTCATCAATGTAATGATTGTGGAAAAACCTTTGGACAAAAGTCAGCCCTCATCATGCATCAGAGAATTCACACAGGGGAGAAACCTCATCAATGTAATGACTGTGGAAAAGCCTTTGGACGAAAGTCAGCCCTCATAATGCACCAGAGAATTCACACAGGGCAGAAATCTCATCAATGTAATGACTGTGGAAAAGCCTTTGGACACAAGTCAAACCTCATCATGCATCAGAGAATTCACACAGGGGAGAAACCTTATGAATGTAATGACTGTGGAAAAGCCTTTGGCCATAAGTCAGCCCTCATAATGCACCAGAGAATTCACACAGGAGAGAAACCTCATGAATGTAATGACTGTGGAAAAACCTTTGGACACAAGTCAAACCTCATCATGCATCAGCGAATTCACACAGGGGAGAAACCTCATCAATGTAATGACTGTGGAAAAGCCTTTGGCCATAAGTCAGCCCTCATAATGCACCAGAGAATTCACACAGGAGAGAAACCTCATCAATGTAATGACTGTGGAAAAGCCTTTGGACGCAAGTCAAACCTCATCATGCATCAGCGAATTCACACAGGGGAGAAACCTCATCAATGTAATGACTGTGGAAAAGCCTTTAGACACAAGTCAAACCTCATAGTGCATCAGAGAATTCACACAGGGGAGAAATTTCATCAATGTAATGACTGTGGAAAAGCCTTTGGACAAAAGTCAGACCTCATAGTGCATCAGAAAGTTCACACAGGGGAGTAACCTCATGAATGTAACGATTGTTGAACATCCCTTGGCCATAAATCAGCCCTCATGAAACATCAGTGAATTCACACAGGGGAGAAACCTGTGAGAAACCTATATGAGAAACTAATGTAATGACTGTGGAAAAGCCTTTGGCCAAAAGTCACACCTCCTATCACACCAGAAACCTCATGAATGTAATGACTGTGGAAAAACTTTTGCCCATAAGTTCCAACTCCAAATGCATCAGAGGATTCACACAGGGAAATAACTTTATGAATGTAATAACTGTGGAAAAGTCATTTGCTATAAATTGTACCTCATGTCAAAACAGAATTCACACTTGGCAGAAACCTTATGAATCTAATGAGTGTGGGAAAGCATTTTATTATAAATCATAGCTCATATCACAGCAGAGAATTCACACCAGGGAGAAACCTCATGACTGTAGAAAAGCCCTTGGCAATAAGTCACATCTCAGAATGCATCAGAAAATTCACATGAAGAGAAACTTTTTTAACATAATGACTTGAAAAGCCTTTTCCTATAATTCAACCCTCATTGCACATCATCTAATTCATGTAGAGGAAACACTTTTAATATAATGCATATGGAAAGGCCTTTATCCATAAGTAACACCTCATAAAATTTCAGAGAAGTCACATGGGAGAGAAACTTAATGAATGTAAGGAGTATTGGAAAATTCTGCCAAAATTATACCATATAATGATAGAATTTATTACAAGGTAGAAATCTTGTTATAAATGTGGGAAAGCCTTTTTTCAGAAGCAATACCTAATAACACATGGAATTCAAACAAGATAGAGAACTTAAGAATATAATGAATGTGAAAGACTTTTTCCAAAATCAATGTAACCATTGTGACAGAGCCTTTTGCTGAAAATCACATCCCATACAATAGGCACTCCCATAAAGAAGAAAGGTCAGAAATGTTATCAGTGTGGGAAAAAAAGCCATTTGTCAAAAATTGATCATTACATAATAGAAGTCACAGCGGGGCTTTCTTAGAAGTGTAATGAATGTGGAAATATGTATTTTAGGAATTCAGGCTTGCATAAATATGGAACTCAAAAAGGTGATTTCCTTCAAGTGCAGCAGTTATGAAAAAAACATTTAGCCAGAAATTAAACATCAACAAACAGCAGAGAATTCATACAGAAAATTATCAATTTAATGAATGTGAAAAATTCCTCTGCCACAAATCAATTCACATGAAGAGACTAAGAAATGAGAAAACATACATGCATAAAAAAGTTATGTACCAAAAATCATCTCTCCATGACTGACAATTCACACAAAGGAAAAATCCTATGACTGTATTGTAATGGGATTACATTATTATTATTATTAGGCAAACTTCCACAAAACATAACAAGATTACAGAGAGAAGTCCCTGAAATACAATGTGTTTAGAAGAATTCTTTGGGCGGTGCCGTGGCTTAACAGGCTAATCCTCTGCCTTGCAGCACCAGCACACCGGGTTCTAGTCCCGGTTGGGGTGCCGGATTCTATCCCGGTTGTCCCTCTTCCAGGCCAGCTCTCTGCTATGGCCCGGGAAGGCAATGGAGGATGGCCCAAGTGCTTGGGCCCTGCACCCACATGGGAGACTGGGAGAAGCGCCTGGCTCCTGTCTTCGGATCAGCAGGATGCGCCGGCCACAGCGGCCATTGGAGGGTGAACCAACAGCAAAAAGGAAGACCTTTCTCTCTGTCTCTCTCTCTCACTATCCACTCTGCCTGTCAAAAAAAAAAAAAAGAATTCTTTGGTGGAATCACATCATAGCAAGTATTGGGCAGTTTGCATGATGAATTGTGACAGAGAGTGGTTAACCATTCTTCAGAAATTTTTTCTCTTATACAACCTGTGGTTTTGATTTCTCATTATTGTCAATGGGACCAAGTATATGAATTTGTGCCCTCATGTGTAAATTTTGTTAATAAATATTTAAAAGTTGCAACAGATGATTAACAGTTATTGCAACAGTAACTTAGAATACCATCTTCATCTATTACAAAGTTATTTGTTTTAGAGCTGCTTTGTTGTCCACCCAGGATTCTTTCACCACATTATTGTAGAGAACTTAAGAATATAATGAATGTAAAGGACTTTTTCCAAAATCAATGTAACCATTGTGACAGAGCCTTTTGCTGGAAATCACATCCCATACAATAGGCATCCCCATAAAGAAGAAAGGTCAGAAATGTTATCAGTGTGAAAAAAAGCCATTTGTCAGAAATTGATCATTACATATCAAAGAATTCACACTGGGGGTTTCTTAAGAGTGTAATGAAATCAGTGATGTGACCATAGGCATGTCAAGTACAACATGTTCCAGCCATAATAGTGTACCCCAGCCCTAGATGATAAGTGTTGTATGCAGCAAAAGGGAATGAGCTTCTGGTCACCTATATACCCATGAGAAATTTGAACTTATCTGTGTGAATATCTGGATTAGACTCCACTACCCAAGGTCTATTTGAATATTCATGTAGATGTTGTCTCACACATCACTCTCATTCTTTAAAGGGACAATGTCAAACCCTATAAATTGCAACTCTACTTATCTCCTGAATTTTCTTGTATTACTGAGTACATAATCCCTTTTTCATTCATGATTCCCCTTTTCTCTTCTTCATTCAATTCCTAATTGCTGAGAGACAAGAACTTGGAAAGAAGTCTATCTGGGTGGTACCCATTGCAATAGAGAAGCAGGAGCATAAATGTAGTACAATTTTGTATTAATATAACTTTACAATGACTTTTATAGCATTTTTGTTTGTATTATTACCCACTCCTGCAGGTGACCCTCATTTTTATTATCTCTTCCAATTTTCACATTCCTTTTTTTTTTGACAGAGTTAGACAGTGAGAGAGAGAGAGAGAAAGGTCTTCCTTTTCCATTAGTTCCCTCCCCAAACGGCCACTATGGCTGGCGTGCTGCACCGATCAGAACTGTTTGGAAGTACTTTGCATCTCTGCAGTGCCTTGGAAAACATACATTCTTGAAGAGTCATGCATAGAGATATCAAACCAGCTAATGTGTTCATTACAGTCACTGGGGTGGTAAAACTTGGTGATCTTGGGCTTGGCTGGTTTTTCAGCTCTAAGACCACAGCTGCACATTCTTTAGTGGGTCCATTTTATTGCATGTCTCCAGAGAGATTACATGAAAATGGATACAACTTCAAATCTGACATCTGGTCTCTTGGCTGTCTACTATGTGACATGACTGCATTCCAGAGTCCTTTCTATGGTGACAAAATGAATTTATACTCACTGTGTAAGAAGATAGAACCGTGCGACTACTCACCTCTGCCTTCAGATCACTATTTAGAAGAATTACGGCAGTTAGTTAATATGTGTATCAACCCCAATCCAGAGAAGTGGCCAGACATTACCTATGTCTATGACATATTGAAGAGAATGCATTTGCGCACTACAAGCAGATAAGCATGCACAATATTTTGAAGAAAATAACCAAAATAATTTAAAGTATTTTTGTGCAAATCATACCTCCTCATTTGGGTGTTAAGATTAATATTTCAGAGCTTTTGTGCTTTGAATCCTTAACCAGTTTTCATGTAAGCTTCTTTTGTACCAATATAAATCACATTCTTGAAAACCCCAAATGCCTTTGAAATAATTGAATTGCATGTTAGGAGAGTAAAAGAAACGTGATGGTTTTTGATGGCTAAAGGGTTTTAGAATTACTTAGTGTTTTCTGTTGACAAATTGTCTCTCAGTAGACTATCAGTGCCAAATAGTGAAGGTGCAGCTTGACATGTATCAGGATAGACTTAAAACCCAAGAACTGTCTAAACACATGACTTATTTTGATTTTAGTCATTCATAGACATTGAGGTGAACACATTATGAAGTTTATGTGATTTTTTTAAAGTTTGAGGTATGTATTTTGTTAGCAGTAGAGCATTCAAATATAACTCAAATTAAATGTAGATGTAGACTGAGAAGCACTTAAAATTCTTAGCTTATACATTCAAAATTCAATTTTTAAATGTGAAAAGATTTGGAGACAAAAAATGAGTCAGACACTGAAGAGTTTGTTTTGTTTCAATATCTTTCATAATCTCTTTGCATTAAAGTGGTATAATGAATCCATTTAAAACATGGTTAAGATTTTGGCTGGTGTGATAGTTGCACATTGCCCAAAGCTTTTGTGGTTTTATTACTGTTTGTACATTTGTAGGTTATTCTTTGAATAATCTTACAGTACTATATTTCAGTTTCTTTATAATTTTAATGCATTTTAACTCATAATTGTACACTATAATGTAAGCATATGTTTTTATTCATAGATTTTTTATTAAACTTTTATTTAATGAATATACATTTCCAAAGTACAGCTTATGGGTTACAATGGCTTCCCCCTCCCAAAACTTCCCTCCCACCCACAACCCTCCCCTTTCCCGCTCCCTCTCCCCTTCCAATCACATCACAATTCATTTTCAGTTCTCTTTATATACAGATCAGTTTAGTATATATTAGGTAAAGATTTCAACAGTTTGCCCCCATATAGCAACACAAAGTGAAAAAAAAATACTGTTGGAGTACTAGTTATAGCATTAAATAACAGTGTACAGCACATTAAAGACAGAGATCCTACATAATTTTTTAAATTAATTTTCTATGCCATTTCCAATTTAACACCAGGTTTTTTTTTTCATTTCCAATTATGTTTATATACAGAAGATCGATTCAGTATATAATTAGTAAAGATCTCATCAGTTTGTACCCACACAGAAACACAAAGTGTAAAAATACTGTTTCAGTACTAGTTATAGCATCACTGCACATTAGACAACACATTAAGGACAGATCCCACATGGGATGTAAGTACACAGTGACTCCTGTTGCTGACTTAACAATTTGACACTCCTGTTCATGGCGTCAGTAATCTCCCTAGGCTCTAGTCTTGAGTTGCCAGGGCTATTGACCCTATTGGAATAAGATCAAAGTCAGTGAACTTTATTCATAGATTTTATTGAACTTCTGGTTGGTCCCCTTCAGAAATGTTTATATATAAGTTACTTTTATTTACATTGTATTTTCATTTTACCCATTAATGTTTCAGATTTTATGAGAACATAATACCTTTTAAAAGATACTTGGTGTACAAACAGTTTTCTTGCATTGAAACTTTATTTTTTTTAAAATTTGGACCACCCTGTGTACATGTATTTTTGTCTTGATAGAGAGGATGAAAGGATGTGTGTTACACTGTACCTGTGAATGTGGATACAGTTTCAATTCATTTGACAAGGTTGTAATTTCAGAATATGTTTTGAGAAATGTAAACTGGCTGTTACTGCAGCCAAAGTAGCTATGAGATCAGCATTTCTGTTGAGTAGCTCTTGAACAAGTACTGGAAGTGGTCTATTTGTAATAAAATGTGGTGGGATACTTTGAAACTGTAAATAGCTTCATAGGAAATTTTCATCCTCTAGTCTTTGTATTCATTAATAATTATGTCTGGCTCTGTTATTACAATGATGTTTTCTAAATGGTTGTTTTTTAAATCTCCATTATTTTGTCTGCATTAATTAGTTGGCATTATAATTTTTAATATTTTATTTTTATAAAGATTGATTTATTGTATTCAAAAGTCAAAGATACAGAGAGGGACAGACAGAAACACACATGGAAGGGTGAAGTGTCTTCTATCTGCTGATTCATTCCCTCAATGGCCACAAAGGACTGGGCTTTGCCAAGCCATAGCCAGGATCCTCATCTAGGTCTCTCATATAAGTATAGGGATCTAAGTACTTGGGCCATCCTCCACTGTTTTCTCAGGTACATTAACAGGCAGCTGGATCAAAAGTGGAGCAGCCTTGACTTCAATCAGCACCCAAATGGGATGCTGGCATAGCTGGCAGCAGCTTAACCTGCTTTGCCACAGTGTTAACCCTGGCATTCTACTTTAGTAAGAATGTTTCCTTCTCCCCTGCCTATTTATTCATGTGTTTATGTCAATAGGAGTTTATAGAATTTTACTTTACTCAATGACTTAAAATCTGCTACTATTTAAATACCCAAATTCTGGATTTTGCCTGTGGGTGACATTCAGGCTGATTTTCAAGAAGTCTTTGCCTGTACCTATATCTTGCAGGGTTTTTCCAATGCTCTCTAATAATTTGATGGTGTCGGGTCATAGATTTAAGTCTTTAATCCATGTTGAGTGAATTTTTGTGTAAGGTGAAAGGTAGGGGTCTTGCTTCATGCTTCTGCATGTAGAAATCCAGTTTTCCCAGCACCATTTATTGAATAGACTGTCAATACTCCAGGGATTGGTTTTAGATCTTTGATCAAATATAAGTTGGCTGTAGGTGTTTGGGTTGATTTCTGGTGTTTCTATTCTGTTCCATTGGTCTAGAAATGACTAGTATAAAGTGAGCCTGTTGGGATGAATTCACATCCAATGATTGATGTTTTTATAAGAGGAAAAAAAACTGGACCAAGTGATATCAGGGGTGTTCACACATGACAGAAAGAACAAGTGAGCACACAGCATGAAATTGACCATCTTCAAATCAAGGAGAGGAAACCAGACCTTACTTTGATCTTGGACTTCTAACCTCTAGACCTGTGAGCAAATTTCTCTTATGTAAGCTGTCCAGTGTACATTTTCTTATGACCTCCCTAGCAAACTACCATAGTAAAGAAGTTACTTGGGGCTGGCACTGTGGCACAGCAGGTTAATGCCCTGGCCTGAAGTGCTGGCATCCCATATGGGCACCAGTTTTAGACCCAGATGCTCCACTTCCAATCCAGCTCTCTGTTATGGCTTGAGAAAGCAGTAGGAGACGGCCCAAGTCCTTGGGACCCTGCTCCTATGTGGGAGATCCAGAAGAAGCTCCTGGCTTCAGATTAGCACAGCTTCAGCCATTGCAGCCAATTTAGGAGTGTACCATCAGATGGAAGACCTCTCTCTCTCTCTGCCTCTCCTCTAACTCTGACTTTCAAATAAATACATAAATTTTTTTTTTAAAAAAAAGCTACTTTTTCCTTAGTCACAATATGTCCCTGAACCCTTTATTATGCTAGATTGGAACTGAGTAGATCTAGTGGTAACAGAATGGCTCTACTCAGTCAGGAAGAGAATGATCATCTTCTTTTGAAAATTCTACTCCTGGTGATGTTTGGGTTTTCAGAAGAAAGTTGGTCTCTTGGACACTGGAATGCAAAATATTTCTGATAAGAGGATCACAAATTGACTAAGAGCTTTGATATTGTGAGTTTAATCTGGGTCCAAATGAGATGTGCTAATTCCAAATATCATTATCTTGCTCTTTATCAAGAACCCCTATAACTTTCACATGAAAAATAGCAAGGCTGAGAATTCAACTCTCATCATAATTCCACAACCTGATCAATTTTGTGGGTTTTTTTTAAAGCAATTTCAATCCTGTGACTACAAGAAATGGGAGACTTTTCCAGGATTTTCATGAAAATATTCTGTTCTTCAGACTGACTTGAGTGGAGTTAAGAGAGTGAAATTACCAGTGTTTTTTGGTAAGTGCTCAAGAGGCCAATAAATCCACCCCCATACAACAGCCCTTATGAAAGATCATTACTGCCACAATGATCAAATAACATAAATATTTGGTTCCTGATGCATGTGTTTTACTTTCCACTATCTACATCACTATCAACCAGAACTTGGTTCTTTGTGATGTTGCTTCAGGTCATGGACTTCTAATACCCAATCCACCATCATGGACTCCACACTGTAGTTAAGTCTAAAGGATTAGTAAAAGAATAGAATAGATTTTTGCAGCACAGATTTAAGGGATGATTAAAAGTCAGGGCCAAACTAATTTACATACTCCATCTTTACAGGAATGTTTCCTGGAATGAGTTCTGTTATGATCAGTATCTAATAAAGAGACATAACACAAATAATTTAAATACAGAAAATATAAAAATTATCTAATGGGACTATGGTTACAAAAAATGGCTGCTAAGAAATGCAGGTCATGTAAATGTCATTGGTATGGTATCTAGGAAAAAAATTGTTATTCCTAATTGCTGGGATAGAGTACCCAAGAGTCAAGGCTAAGGTTCATATCTGTTGGATAGGGTATAGATGTGACTCATTGAATGTAAGAATAATTGTTATGATGAAGGGCTAGGACTAACACATGGCAAATAAGGCATGGAGGGTGTAAAACATGAAGAGACACTCATTCTCATGTGTCAACTCTACCATCACTGTGTGAATGCATGCCTTAGGTTTTACATCTAAGTCTGGTATTATCTTTATATTCCCTTTGTTAAAATATTTCTTTTATTTATTTCAAAGATGATTTACAGAGAGAGGTAGATACAGAGAGAGAGAGAGAGAGAGAGAGAGAGAGAGAGAGGTCTTCCATCAACTGGTTCACTCCTCAAATGACTGCAATGACCAGAGCTGGGCCCATCTGAAACCAGGAACCAAGAGCTGCTTCCTGGTCTCCCACATGGATGCTGGGGTCCAAGGACTTATGCAATCTTCTGCTGCTTTCTTGGTCCATAAGCAAAGAGCAGGATTTGAAGTGGAGCAGCCAGGACTTGAATTGGCAGCCATAAGGGATGTCAGCACTGCAGGCTAGAGCTTTAACCCATTTGAGCCACAGTGTGTGCTCCTTTATATTCTCTTTAAGTGAAAATTCCATGGACTCTTTCTTTGCTGGAAACCCATATTTGTGCTTCTCACTTTATAAGTAAGTATGCCAAAGTAGTATTATGGGGTAGAAAATTAAACTGCACTATGTAGTGCCAGCATCTCATGTGAGCTCAGGTTGAGTCTTTGATGCTCCACTTCCAATCTATCTCCCTCCCTCATAAAATGGTCCAAGTATTTGGGACACTGCCATCCATGTGGGAGAACCAGAAAGAGTTCCAGGCTCCTGACTTCAGCCTGACTCAGCACAGGATTTTGTGGTCATTTTTAGAGTGAACCAAGAAATTGAAACACACACTCTCTTTCTGTTTCACTCTACTTTTCAAATGAATAAAATAAATTTTTAAAAAAGATAATTAAAATAAATACTGTAATGACTACATCCTTTTCAAATTTTGCTTTGTCTTTGAATTATTATCACTTAGGTATATCATGAGTAAACTGGTTTATGCCAAACCAGATGTAACTTAATTTATTGATAGGCACTATCATTGTGATCTCATCAAGTAACCCATTTCTGTCAATTGCTATAGCAACTTTATTGTACATAGCTCCCTAAAACCATGTACAAGTGGGATCATTAATATTTTATAGGCACATATTAATTTTATGTTTCCTTTATTTTATGGTATTCAACTTTAATCATTGCCTTGAAATCTACTATAATTTAGATTGAGACATTGTATCATCTTTTACATTATTCTAGTAACAACCATAATGTTTTTTTCATTTAGTTCCTCACCATTACCATTATTCTGTGTGCTATGAACCTGTAGTGTTAGGCATATTCTTTGAATATATGCACATATATTTCTGTGTGTTTATTAATATTCATACCATATTAATCATTTTTACCTATGGTAATCAAACTGCAATATGAGGGGCCAGCACCGTGGCTCACTGGGGTCAGCAGCATGGCTTACTTGGTTAATCTCCTGCCTGCTGTGCTGGCACCCTGTATAGGTACCTGGTTCTAGTCCCAGTTACTCCTCTTCCAGTCCAGCTCTCTGCTGTAGCCTGGGAAGGCAGTGGAGGATGGCCCAAGTGCTTGGACCCCTGCACCCACATGGGAGACCAGGAGGAAGCACCTGGCTCCTGGCTTCAGATCAGCATAGTTCTGGCTGTAGCAGCCACTTGGGGGGGTGAAACAATGGAAGGAAGATCTTTCTCTCTGTCTCTCTTACTGTCTAAATCTGTCAAATAAGTAAATATTAAAAAACTGCTATGTGAATCACGAAATTGGTGTCCCTTATTTATTTTCTTTTTTATTCTGAATTTATCACTATTATCTGTGTATATCATTAATAATCTTTTCATGGGTAAACTGTGACCATCCTGATTTGTATTTTTTGTGGGGACATCAATACCCTAAA
>NC_084829.1:0-2500 GCF_033115175.1 Lepus europaeus
CCTAACCCTAACCCTACCCTAACCCTAACCCTAACCCTAACCCTAACCCTAACCCTAACCTAACCTACCCTAACCCTAACCCTAACCCTAACCCTAACCCTAACCCTAACCCTAACCCTAACCCTAACCCAACCCCTAACCCTAACCCTAACCCTAACCCTAACCCTAACCCTAACCCTAACCCTAACCCTACCCTACCCTAACCCTAACCCTAACCCTAACCCTAACCCCTACCCCTAACCCTAACCCTAACCCTAACCCTAACCCTAACCCTAACCCTAACCCTAACCCTAACCCTAACCCTAACCCTAACCCTAACCCTAACCCTAACCCTAACCCTAACCCTAACCCTACCCTAACCCTAACCCTAACCCTAACCCTAACCCTAACCCTAACCCTAACCCTAACCCTAACCCTAACCCTAACCCTAACCCTAACCCTAACCCTAACCCTAACCCTAACCCTAACCCTAACCCTAACCCCTAACCCTAACCCTAACCCTAACCCTAACCCTAACCCTAACCCTAACCCTAACCCTAACCCTAACCCTAACCCTAACCCTAACCCTAACCCTAACCCTAACCCTAACCCTAACCCTAACCCTAACCCTAACCCTAACCCTAACCCTAACCCTAACCCTAACCCTAACCCTAACCCTAACCCTAACCCTAACCCTAACCCTAACCCTAACCCTAACCTAACCCTAACCCTAACCTAACCCTAACCCTAACCCTAACCCTAACCCTAACCCTAACCTAACCCTAACCCTAACCCTAACCCTAACCTAACCCTAACCCTAACCCTAACCCTAACCCTAACCCTAACCCTAACCCTAACCCTAACCCTAACCCTAACCCTAACCCTAACCCTAACCCTAACCCTAACCCTAACCCTAACCCTAACCCTAACCCTAACCCTAACCCTAACCCTAACCCTAACCCTAACCCTAACCCTACCCTAACCCTAACCCTAACCCTAACCTAACCCTAACCCTAACCCTAACCCTAACCCTAACCCTAACCCTAACCCTAACCCTAACCCTAACCCTAACCCTAACCCTAACCCTAACCCTAACCCTAACCCTAACCCTAACCCTAACCCTAACCTAACCCTAACCCTAACCCTAACCCTAACCCTAACCCTAACCCTAACCCTAACCCTAACCCTAACCCTAACCCTAACCCTAACCCTAACCCTAACCCTAACCTAACCCTAACCCTAACCTAACCCTAACCCTAACCCTAACCCTAACCCTAACCCTAACCCTAACCCTAACCCTAACCCTAACCCTAACCCTAACCCTAACCCTAACCCTAACCCTAACCCTAACCCTAACCCTAACCCTAACCCTAACCCTAACCCTAACCCTAACCCTAACCCTAACCCTAACCCTAACCCTAACCCTAACCCTAACCCTAACCCTAACCCTAACCTAACCCTAACCCTAACCCTAACCCTAACCCTAACCCTAACCCTAACCCTAACCCTAACCCTAACCCTAACCCTAACCCTAACCCTAACCCTAACCTAACCTAACCCTAACCCTAACCCTAACCTAACCCTAACCCTAACCCTAACCCTAACCCTAACCCTAACCCTAACCCTAACCCTAACCCTAACCCTAACCCTAACCCTAACCCTAACCCTAACCCTAACCCTAACCCTAACCCTAACCCTAACCCTAACCCTAACCCTAACCCTAACCTAACCCTAACCCTAACCCTAACCTAACCCTAACCCTAACCCTAACCCTAACCCTAACCCTAACCCTAACCCTAACCCTAACCCTAACCTAACCCTAACCCTAACCCTAACCCTAACCCTAACCCTAACCCTAACCCTAACCCTAACCCTAACCTAACCCTAACCCTAACCCTAACCCTAACCCTAACCCTAACCTAACCCTAACCCTAACCCTAACCCTAACCCTAACCCTAACCCTAACCCTAACCCTAACCCTAACCCTAACCCTAACCCTAACCCTAACCCTAACCCTAACCCTAACCCTAACCCTAACCTAACCCTAACCCTAACCCTAACCCTAACCCTAACCCTAACCCTAACCCTAACCCTAACCCTAACCCTAACCCTAACCCTAACCCTAACCCTAACCCTAACCCTAACCCTAACCCTAACCCTAACCCTAACCCTAACCCTAACCCTAACCCTAACCTACCCTAACCCTAACCCTAACCCTAACCCTAACCCTAACCCTAACCCTAACCCTAACCCTAACCCTAACCCTAACCCTAACCCTAACCCTAACCCTAACCCTAACCCTAACCCTAACCCTAACCCTAACCCTAACCCTAACCCTAACCCTAACCCTAACCCTAACCCTAACCCTAACCCTAACCCTAACCCTAACCCTAACCCTAACCCTAACCCTAACCCTAACCCTAACCCTAACCCTAACCCTAACCCTAACCCTAACCCTAACCCTAACCCTAACCCTAACCCTAACCCTAACCCTAACCCTAACCCTAACCCTAACCCTAAC
>NC_084829.1:7500-10000 GCF_033115175.1 Lepus europaeus
AACCCTAACCCTAACCCTAACCCTAACCCTAACCCTAACCCTAACCCTAACCCTAACCCTAACCCTAACCTAACCCTAACCCTAACCCTAACCCTAACCCTAACCCTAACCCTAACCCTAACCCTAACCCTAACCCTAACCTAACCCTAACCCTAACCCTAACCCTAACCCTAACCCTAACCCTAACCCTAACCCTAACCCTAACCCTAACCCTAACCCTAACCCTAACCCTAACCCTAACCCTAACCCTAACCCTAACCCTAACCCTAACCCTAACCCTAACCCTAACCCTAACCCTAACCCTAACCCTAACCCTAACCCTAACCCTAACCTAACCCTAACCCTAACCCTAACCCTAACCCTAACCCTAACCCTAACCCTAACCCTAACCCTAACCCTAACCCTAACCCTAACCCTAACCCTAACCACCTAACCCTAACCCTAACCCTAACCCTAACCCTAACCCTAACCCTAACCCTAACCCTAACCCTAACCCTAACCCTAACCCTAACCCTAACCCTAACCCTAACCCTAACCTAACCTAACCCTAACCCTAACCCTAACCCTAACCCTAACCCTAACCCTAACCCTAACCCTAACCCTAACCCTAACCTAACCCTAACCCTAACCCTAACCCTAACCCTAACCCTAACCCTAACCCTAACCCTAACCCTAACCCTAACCCTAACCCTAACCCTAACCCTAACCCTAACCCTAACCCTAACCCTAACCCTAACCCTAACCCTAACCCTAACCCTAACCCTAACCCTAACCCTAACCCTAACCCTAACCTAACCCTAACCCTAACCCTAACCCTAACCCTAACCCTAACCCTAACCCTAACCCTAACCCTAACCCTAACCCTAACCCTAACCCTAACCCTAACCCTAACCCTAACCCTAACCCTAACCCTAACCCTAACCCTAACCCTAACCCTAACCCTAACCCTAACCCTAACCCTAACCCTAACCCTAACCCTAACCCTAACCCTAACCCTAACCCTAACCCTAACCCTAACCCTAACCCTAACCCTAACCCTAACCCTAACCCTAACCCTAACCCTAACCCTAACCCTAACCCTAACCCTAACCCTAACCCTAACCCTAACCCTAACCCTACCTAACCCTAACCTAACCCTAACCCTAACCCTAACCCTAACCCTAACCCTAACCCTAACCCTAACCCTAACCCTAACCCTAACCCTAACCCTAACCCTAACCCTAACCCTAACCCTAACCCTAACCCTAACCCTAACCCTAACCCTAACCCTAACCCTAACCCTAACCCTAACCCTAACCCTAACCCTAACCCTAACCCTAACCCTAACCCTAACCCTAACCCTAACCCTAACCTAACCCTAACCCTAACCCTAACCCTAACCCTAACCCTAACCCTAACCCTAACCCTAACCCTAACCCTAACCCTAACCCTAACCCTAACCCTAACCCTAACCCTAACCCTAACCCTAACCCTAACCCTAACCCTAACCCTAACCCTAACCCTAACCCTAACCCTAACCCTAACCCTAACCCTAACCCTAACCCTAACCCTAACCCTAACCCTAACCCTAACCCTAACCCTAACCCTAACCCTAACCCTAACCCTAACCTAACCCTAACCCTAACCCTAACCCTAACCCTAACCCTAACCCTAACCCTAACCCTAACCCTAACCCTAACCCTAACCCTAACCCTAACCCTAACCCTAACCCTAACCCTAACCCTAACCCTAACCCTAACCCTAACCCTAACCCTAACCCTAAACCCTAACCCTAACCCTAACCCTAACCCTAACCCTAACCCTAACCCTAACCCTAACCCTAACCCTAACCCTACCCTAACCCTAACCCTAACCCTAACCCTAACCCTAACCCTAACCCTAACCCTAACCCTAACCCTAACCTAACCCTAACCCTAACCCTAACCCTAACCCTAACCCTAACCCTAACCCTAACCCTAACCCTAACCCTAACCCTAACCCTAACCCTAACCCTAACCCTAACCCTAACCCTAACCCTAACCCTAACCCTAACCCTAACCCTAACCCTAACCCTAACCCTAACCCTAACCCTAACCCTAACCCTAACCCTAACCCTAACCCTAACCCTAACCTAACCCTAACCCTAACCCTAACCCTAACCCTAACCCTAACCCTAACCCTAACCCTAACCCTAACCCTAACCCTAACCCTAACCCTAACCCTAACCCTAACCCTAACCCTAACCCTAACCCTAACCCTAACCCTAACCCTAACCCTAACCCTAACCCTAACCCTAACCCTAACCCTAACCCTAACCCTAACCCTAACCCTAACCCTAACCCTAACCCTAACCCTAACCCTAACCCTAACCCTAACCCTAACCCTAACCCTAACCCTAACCCTAACCCTAACCCTAACCCTAACCCTAACCCTAACCCTAACCCTAAACCCTAACCCTAACCCTAACCCTAACCCTAACCCTAACCCTAACCCTAACCCTAACCCTAACCCTAACCCTAAC